>NC_083495.1:0-304519 GCF_905332965.1 Bombus pascuorum | reverse complement strand
AACTTTTACTTATTTTTCTTACTTCTGTAACTACATATTTCTAGATGCCTGGGGGTTCGAGTTTCTTCTAGGAAAAATATTGTATGCTTACAATGTAAAACATTTAATTTGACATTATTAATTTGATCTTATACATAGTATTACAGATAATTATTATGTTACAAAAATTATCTTCCTTGACTGATTGCAACATAATGACATTTCAGACGACACCCTTGTTTCGATTTTATGTTTCAATAGTTCTTGACAAAATTCACGTGATTGTTAAGTTTAAACATACTGTTCTCAGTAACAAAAAATTCATTTTGCAAACAAGTTTACCTTCAAATATAACTTTGTTTTTAACCATTAAAATAATTATATAATTTTGGTGCCCATGTTTACTTACTTCATTATTTTGATAATAACTAAGTAAGAGTAATAATTAGTGAATGTCAATGGAGTTATTTGATTTTAATGGCTATTTACATTATTGTACTCTATATGAACCTTAGATTGTGCTTGAATTTTATCCAGGATATATGTAATTCGTGTTTGTCTCGTTTTAATCATAATTCGTTCCACATGAGCACTGCAAAATAACTTTCGTATATATTTATATAAAATAATTTGTGTTAATTAAGTTCAGTAGGATGAAACATTGTAAATATAATTTTGCTCGTTACAAAAGTAAACTTCATTTTCACATTCGTTATTACAATATATACCTAGTAGTGAATATTATAATATATAAACAATAACATTTTACTACAAACATGATTATAATGAAAGCGCAATGAAATTAATGAATAACTATTCTTTGTTTTACATAAGATTAATAAAATTTATTTAATAAATTTAATATATCACGATAAAAGTTCTACTAAAAGATTCAGTTCTCATATTAAGTTCCTGCTAAATTAATATTATTATACTGTGACATGAAATATTTCCAAAACTGTTAATAAACAGATGTAAGAAAAAACGAATATATGTCTGAAATCTATTAACAAAAGTTAATTTTAGTCGTTAGAAGTTTTTGTATAACGTATAAAAGAAATTTCTTTTTATTACTTATTTAAACTTTATAAATTATAAGTAATGCAACATGTATTCTAGGAAAACAGAGGGAAAATTTATTTTCTTTAATTTGTTTGAATTTGCGTTCATTTTACTCAAACCATTCATTTTTAACTTTACTCAAGTATATTTTCCGGGAAACTATCTGCTATATTCTTAAAGCTCCCATGACCTACTTCCTTACAATTAAAGCCGTTGTCCCGGCAATTCTACTAAAGCATCAAAATCATTTCACCAAGAAATCTTCAACTTTCATCTAAACTTCCGCCAACTCCAAACACAGTAATGTTCCCACTTTAGTATAATCCAAATACCTAAACATTATCTTATTCCAAATTAAATAATTAAGTATTCTAATTACCGAAAGAACATTCAAAAATCACGATCTTACGAAACAAAATAATCTTGTAGAACATTAAAACATTCTGCAACATTAATATAACATATTTTTACACAATTTATTACAATTCCATTCGTTACTCCACAAATTACTTCGTTTCACTTAATCATTATTTAAATATTACGATAATATCAGATAAATAAACATAACTATTGAAATTAAATATATCTTGCACTCATATTAACATTTCGGCGACCCTATGGCTACATAAGATAGAAAACTATTTTTCTACTATGATATTCTCATTGTAAGTGGTAATTATTATGATTTAGTAGCTTGTGACTATTACTTTATTTCTGAAGTTATATCGTTTTTTTGTTTTATTAGTTGCTATATAATATTTATTAAGATCATGGGTTACTGGAATCATTTTCTCGTTCTTGATATTTTTTCTTGCTAAACCTAAAGTACACGGATATTTCCCAATTTCTACGTTATTATATCATATACGTACAATAAATTTGATTATTCTGCGGGGAAGATAAAATTTTAACATGTTGAAGCTTAGATGACTGAAATAATTCTGCCTTACAGCACGCACAAGAAATAGCTCTAAATAACGCGATTCTCCAGCAAGTTTTAAATTTACAGTGAGGTATAGCGCATGACGATACAATAGCTATGTCGAAGCGGTTTCTGCGTCCGACGGATGTCGTAGTCGTTATATGAGAGGATAAAACGACGCAGGTGCCGGCGAAATGTTAGACGCGACGCTACGTTCGGTAGCAGGCGTCGGACAACGCCGTTGGACCTCGGCTCGCCTTCTCGACGGGGAGCTATTATACGCTCGAGTTTAATTAAACTCCGCGAGATGTCAAAGGACTCGGCCATGCCAGCAAGACGGACAATGCGGACGCAGATTATTACATCCCTCGTCGTCGTGTCCTCTTATCTTTGGCTGTGTGTGTGCACGTACGTGTATGTGTCTTCTGACTATATCCTTCTCGCTCTTTTATATGTTCGTTGCACTCGATTGTGGAATCTCTATCCGCACTTCTTGTAGATATGTTGTACGCTGGTTCGGTATTGGGTCACTTGTAGAAACATTTTGTGAACGTGTCATAGGAAACATTATATAGTCTGGTATAGGAAACATTCTGATATTCTATTAGTACTGATATGATTATGCTGATAAAATTTGAAATAAATCTGAAGACGTACATACAAATTACAAAATATTTAGTAAGCATATATTTAATAATTTATGTAAGTATATGTTTTGCAGGAAATACGAAAATATTTAAACCTAATACTTGAAATTTGTTGTTAAGTATATGTTTGCAATAAGCGTCTCGTAACTTGTAATATAAATTTACAGAGTGCTTTCAAATTTTACGATAATTATGATAGTCCTGTTTCATTATAGTGAAATTTCAAAAAGTTTAACAAATTCAATACATAGAAGTAAGCATGTAGATCTTTGTATGTTTACCTAAAATGTAAAAACCAGGGGGACTACAAGTATCCTTATCCTATTCAATATATCTTGAAAGATGAAAAAATGCTACGTAGAACATTTTGATCAAGACGGGCGACATAAATGTCAAGTATTCAATCCTTAACGTGTTCGTGTATATTTCATAAGCTGCTCCAGAAATCTCTCGAACACGAACACAATCTCCTACTAGCATAAAAATTCTAATAATTAATATTGGATCCGCAGTAAACGTGTTAATTGTCAGTCGGTTTTCATTAAAAGTTAGTTCCAAATAGCTGCCAAGATTCCTAAATAGTTCAAAAGAGATTACTGTACACACTTTAAAAATCATAAACGTCGAATATTCAACATCCACACATTCATCAACATAAATACTCTAAATAGATGAATGGGCCAGAAATTTTTCGAATACAAGAACCTTTCACGTTTCTCCACGTGTATATATATTTCTCAGTACCTTCATACACACATTTGAATAGAGGAAACGAAACGAAACGATTGAGATCTTAAGCAGCTGGATGGAAACGTCTTTGCCGTAGATTCGTTTCCTCGAGGGTGGCCATCAGTTTCCAGTGGAATATACAAGAAAAGAGGATGCTACGGATTTCGTTCAGCCAAGAAAGCGGCCAGGTATTTTAATTAGCGCAACAACGTCGTTTCATATTTGTACAAGCCGGAGCAGGCCGCTTTGCCGTTCCGCGAGGTAATGAATATTAATTCGTGGCCGTTGCACCCCCTTACATCCCCAGAAACCAGGGCTGTATCTCCTTTCGAAGGCGAGGCAGCCGAGCTTTTCTTTCCCTGCTCCTTTGAACTTTCTACCATCCTCTTCCCTTCTCTACTCTTCCTGCCGCCTCCTTCATATGCTAATTTAGATTGCAACGGTGTTTTACTGTACAAGAACCTTCAATATCCCGTTTGTAAATGCGCAAACCAATAGAAAAATTATTGAATTAATGAAATTATCAGTGATTACAAGTGAGAATTACAGTGATTACGATTGGTGGTGTAGATAGGACGAAAGTTATTTTAGATGGAAAAATAACTTGGAAAGGAAATACTGAAACATATTTTTGCTCACCTCTTCGCGATCCCACCGGCATTTAATATTTAATCCTAATAGATTCATAGTTGTTGAAGTGATCGTCACTTCTGAGAAAACTCTACATCTGGTCTTCGGTTTCTCAAGCGCTAAGGTCATCGATAGCGCGTAGACAAAAGAATGCGTCGATGACAGACCATAAGCGCTACACGTACGACGTTGGTTTCGGCAGTTGTTTTAGTCTCAGGGTAACGTTGCTAGCGAAAGAATCTGGATCGGCTTACATTGTATTTCACATTTTGTACTTTATTATTCACAATATATATACTTTCAATACCTTACGATTTACCCACGCATTTCCTTAATTCCACATACACTGAATAATCTTAACAATAGTTAATAAATTATTTTCAAAAACGCTTTAGAATTTGAATGTACTCTTACATTTTACCAATATACGTTTTATCATATAACAAATTTATATTCTATTAACAAGAATATATTGTATATATCAAAATATATATTAAAATACAGAAACACATTCACTGATATATATAAAATGAATCCAATTATATAATATAATATAATATAATACAGATCAAATTAATGATACTATTACCACAAAGAACTATGAGGCCTTCATTTGGAGGCGTTATTTCAGGACTACAATTAAAGTGGAAAATTATTACGCAATTATACATCAACTGTATCAATGTTAGAAGTAGTTCCTACTGCCTTTACGTCCAAGTTTAAATTCATAAAAGGAAGGCATTTGAATTTAATTGTAATGTATGGTTTCGTTTGATACTCATTCTGTTACTTCCTAATATTATTTAGGGAGAAGAAAATTGATAAAATATCATATTATAAAAGAATCGGTGAAATCCTAACGTAATTTACATCGCATTTTAAAAATTACGTTCAAACCATTCTTTTAATAGAAATTCGCTTCAAAACAGTTAAACATGGAATGCGCGTAAAATTATTTAATTATTATATAATTATTTAATTATTAAAAATTCTGCTAGGAAATAAATTCAATAAACAGACAGATAGAATTCTATTTAAAAAATATATATATACCTACATATACCATAATTGTAATTGAGAGATTCATTTATAACTCCGATATATATATTTTAATAACGCTATAAATTATTGTACTAATCTACAATAGAATTATGAATATTGTATATTTTATTAAATGAACCATTAAATTCTAATTACTTCTTGGAAATCTACATCTTTAGAGAAATGGTAAAGAGGAGTTATAAAGTGAAATTATATATGATACTTGATAGAATAATTATAGGTTACTTTGTAATTTACGAACAGAAGGATTGTAAATAACGAACTGTTTGTAGAAGCAATTTTAATTAATAACTTTTTGGAGGTAAACTTCTAGTCTGAAATTTTGTCGAAGTTCATCAAGACGTATAGAAGTTTGAAGTACAACTAAAAAAATACTTGCAACTAATTTCTTATTTCTTCCTTTTAAAAATTTAATCTTAAATTAAAGATTCTGAAAATGAAGATTGCTCTCCACAAAGACTTCTTTCATGCAAAAAATATCTTTTTTAACGTTCTCGATATTTTTCTCGTTATAAAGAAGGGCTTGAAATTTCCACATTGCTAATTCAAGGGATTCAAGGGATATTTCCACTTGCTTTTAGGTATATAAACTGAACTAGAAAAGAAACACAGTAAACATAGATAAAAATGAGAAAGTAAAAATTCAAATAAGTTATTTTTACTATTAACATATATTCTCATTCATAAGTATTGCGATACCTCCTGCAATATCATACAAAATGTAATAATTTAGACTACTAGGAAAAAATAGAAATAAAACTTTCTATAATAAAATTAGTTGGATTTAGCAGTAACCACCTGCCTATTTATACGCTCATCTCTATATAGATGAAACAAATAATTATACAGTCTGATTACAAAAAATATTATTATTAATTAATCCACGCAGAATAATAAACGTTTCTTTTACAACAATGAAAAACGGAACAGTCGGACACTGAAATTATTCAATGAATTACAAACTGCAAGTACATGCACACTATCGTTTGATTAAGAGAATCAACGTTTCTTCTAATCTGCAAATAATTATTATTTCACCTGTAAACATCTGTTTATGTCTTCCTATTTAATCGTTCTGGTCATTTTATTATAAATCTGTAACCTGTCAACTCTTGTACAATTTTTTAAACAAATAGTTATTACATTTCACTCAGTTTTAATGAATATTCCGGTTCCCGTCAAGTGACATTACGCGGCACACAAGCCCTGTACCGAAGAGGTTGAACAAAACCTGAAGGCCTACTACTTGTGTAGTGTACAGTGTTACCAAATATAGATTCAAGTATTCTAAAATTAGCTCCTAAAAATACATTATCCAACTAAATCCACCTCTACGCAGCCCTCCTCTCTTTCAATTTCTCAATCCATCTTAAACCCCCTTCTAAATCAGAACATAAAACAACAAAAACTAACAGAAAAATCAATCACAAGACAAAAGATTCTAAAAGAGTAACTACACGTGAATAACGAAGAATGAAGAAGAAAACGAAGAGGAAGGAGATAAAATCAAATATCGATTGGAAACAGATGAGAAAGGACGTTCGGAGGAAACGTCGCGTCGGAAACGAAATCAAAGACAACGTGGAGCGGAGAGAAGGATGGAGACGGAGAGAAATAACAGCCTTACGCAAACTATGCGCTTACTCGAAAGATCGTTTCAAGGTTTACGGAAGGCGTATAATCCCGTTTATCGTGCTCGTAAATCCGGAGATATACACTCCTTGGTTTCGCCCTTCCTTCAACCACTCTCTCTCTCTCTCTCTCTCTCTCTCTCTCTCTCTCTCTCCCCTCCCTCCCCCTATCTCTTTCTATCTATCTATCTCTCTTTCGGCTACCCTTCTCGCTAGTGAAACCCGGCCATTGCCTTTAATCCCTTTTCATTTTACGATCATCTTTTACGAGCCGTCTAGCTCGATCGCGAGCAACCATCCGCAGCTTTTGGAAACAAGCGGACCAACCTCGAAAAGGGACGCCATCATTTTGGAAGAGTTTATTTTCAGGGAAATTTTGATGTTTTTGAAGATAGAAGGGAAAGAAGTGAGAGAATGAAGAAGTAAAATGTTAGAAACTATGTTTCTGACGTAAAAATAAAGAAATGTTTAGATGTTAAGATACGAAGATCAGTTAGATACAAAATGATAAATACAATGCAGATATTTATGCAAATACATGTTTTTACGAATATATTTTAAAAAGGGAGACGAAAATTTGTTTTACCTAGATACTAAATGCTATAACAAATACTAAGTGCACTTTGGATACTTCATATACTTTTACGTATTATATTATATTATATTCTTTGAATTTTCGCACGCTCAAAGTTTTCGCAAATGCAGAAAAATTCGCAGCCTCTTAACAAATTATTGTTTGTTGATTTAATATACAAATTAATACACAATTGATAATGTATAATATTAATTTATAGGGAAATAAGTACTTCGATGTAATATAGTTGGGGTTAGGTGGAAAAAAGAACAAGATCCTAGATTAAAGTCTTTCGAAAATAAGTGATAAATCCACAAAGCTGTGTAACGATCAAGGACCTAAAACTATTATAACAATTGATATTTTTATAAATTACTTTAAAAAAAGAAAATATTAATATTGTTCATAATGTTTTCTCAAATTGTTGATAATTGGAAATTCATAATTTATATTAAATATTATATCGGATATTATATTAAATATTTATACTTAATTAAAGTTTTATTGAAAATAACAAATGTCACAAAAGTTTAGAATGAATTTACAAATACTTTTGGTAGGATTTATATTGAAAACCGTAAGCAAAAAGAGGATGACAGAAAGCAACTTGACAGTTTAATACATTACAAAAAAATCACATCCACATCACGCACGATTTGCTGCAAAAAATTTATTTTAACGTTTAAACTATCCTTCATATATACGAATCGTTTTCTCTTTTTATTTAACAAAGGCGCAAAGAAAAAAAGAGAAAACAAAGGGAAAAGAGATAGAGATAAAAAAAATAGAGGAAAATGAATGAACAGAGAATGCAACGCGTGTTCGTTCGGCGAGTTTGAAAACTTCCCGTGAGCGAATCTCGTTTCCTGTGTCCTCCATAAAATCACCGCAATCGAATAAAATCGTCCGCGTATATACTACCACTCATAAGTATATTTTGGCCAATCTGTAGTAACGTGTAAATTTTACCAAAATGTTTAAAAAACACATATACGACAGAATATAACGCAAACACGTGCTTACATATAACATGACAAAATCATATACACACTTAAGGTTTCGGATCTATAAATTTAAATTTATGAAACAAATTATGCAACCAAAATTGTATTTATTAAATGGCTTCATAATGAACATAAAATAACGAAAATATAATTCAGAAATTCAAACATATTATTTACTAGATTGTTTGAAAAGTTCATTTTTGACAGTGAATATATTTTACATTATATTTTTTGCATTATCTTTCTTTAAATTGCAAGAGAATTATATATCATGAATTTCTGCAAACCATTTAAACGTTAAGTTTGAAAACAAATACTTACTCTAGAAATACTGGCTCGAGAAACTAAATGTCATATTTAATTATAAATTTTATAAAAACGGCAATAATACCTGTATTATAATGATTTTAAATGTTATAATAAGATATAGAATTTATTAGTGATTCTTAAGTGACGAAATGTGTACAAGTCTTGACAAATACAAACGGCTACTGGTTTTTAAAAATCATTAATTGTGTCGCAATACATGCTCTATTATACATCACTGAGGCGATAATAAAGAACAAAATCATTCGCTAATTTAAATTCAATTTGTTCATGATTTTGTAATTAAAATCCTGTGAAAAATAAGCAAGCACCGAATATTTTTCAGAATTATTATACGTCACAAAAATTACGCAGAACAAGAGAAATATATATGCCATACTCCATAAAAAGTACGTGTTATCATGTACAGGCCGAATTTATTTGCAAACATTTTATTTCAATACTGCTCGTCGTTTAAATAAACGTCGCGTTGCTGAAATATACATCGTAAATGTATTATGCTTGATTAAATGTTAAATAATTGCGCAGGAGCATCTCTTGCCATTGTTTCAAATCGTGTTCCCCGCGTTATCAGGCTTTTCACCTATTTTTCTTTCTTTTCGATAATTTAAAAATCGTCTAATTAGCGATTTGGTTTATTTTTAGCTATCGTATCGCGGTTAAATTTAAAGATAGATGATTAAAGATAAGAGTTGTGAAAATACAGTGTAGGAGCAGGTTTTTATACGTACATTTACGTTTGAAGTGTGAAAATTAATTTAAAGTGTCGAAGAAACGATTAATCGATCAGAATTTTTAAATGTATTCATACAAAATTATTATTCGATACATGTACACATATTTCATTACCATTAATATTTAATATCGATTTAATATCGATTTTCTAGAAAACAAAGCCTGGTTTGAATAAATTTCATATTTGACCTTTATATGTTTAATTTCATATATTTGTATTTGATTAATCTTTTTATGGATAATCATACTTTGCTCTATATTATCGCATCTTTACTACTAATTATTTTTATATATCGTAAATATTTTCATTAACATTGTTTGAATGAATTAATATTGTTCCTATCAGGAATCATTTCACAGATGGACTTCCTATAAATAATCAAAAATTGTTCATACTCGATAGTAATAAACTAAAAATTATTATAGTCTCAATATAGATCTCACTTTCACCAAATTCAATCATTATTTAAAAATTTTAAAGGATATCTAAAAGATATCCACATATACGTACGTATACTGTGACTAGAATATAATTACAATTACATATTCACAAATCTAATTGTGCTTCTTCTGTATTTAGTTTTGATTTAGAGCAAACGATTAACCAATCCATCTTGAAATATAGACACCGTTTGAAAAAAAGGGACCAAAGTGGCAAGCGTGTATTGGCGTGAATCGGTGTAGGAAGTTTTATAGGGTTGTACGTGAGAAAAGCGTGCAGATTCAACGACAAGCGAACGTGTCTGGTCTCGCGTCAGCAAGCTTTACCGAGAGAAAATTTATTTTCCGGTTACAGCCACAACTTATCCCGACGCCTTTACCTTTCCACGGCCCCCCATTCAATCTCTGATCGTCTGTGGGATGGCGGCGCCATTTTGAAACCTGCCGCGTTTCCGTCGATTAAACCGTCTACGGTTTCTCTACGCTGAAATAAAAGTTCCATAGACGTACAGTGAAAAAAATTTCAACATTTATACAGATATTTCATGAAAATACAAGGTCTGCCCGAATAACATATACAAAAGGACATAAGGTAACTTCTTATAGGAAAATAAAAAAAGCATAGAAAAACAATTTCTCGTCGGAGATATAGTTTTCGAGAAAATTTAGCTAACAGATTTGTCATTGAATTTTGCTAATTTTGCTGAAACTGGAGTAAACAAACTATGAGTAAATAATCAGCAGAAAGTTATTCTGCATACGAAAATAAATCACAATGTGGAGTAAAATTTTTCCATTTAAAGTTTGTACTTCATGTTCAGAAAAATATTTAGTTTGAACATATTTAGTTAAGAATTGGCCTGGTACAGACGTATGATAAATTTTTTTATTTATTTTTCTCAGAAATATCTTGTAAAAAAATTGTATTTCATATTTTTAACTTATTTTCGCACGAAACTCCTATAGAAGAACCTCCTGCTTATTATTTACTCCTGGTCAGTCTGGAATCAATCATGTTCAAATATACTCGATAGAGTTTCGAATTCGATTTTCTCTAAAACGAAACATCGTGTGAAAAAATTTGACTCTATTTTTTCTTCTCATTTTTTCATAAATAATCGCCTTATGTTTGCTCGTATGAATATGAAACATTTTGAAATTCCGTTAACACTACAATGATTTGTTAATTTTTCAAAATTTGTTTACACAGACATGTTCGCTGTTCAAAGCACAAAATTCGTCCATTGATACAATTCCTCTATTTCTGGTACTTTTCTAGGATGTATCCCAAAAAATGTATTTTCAATTCCAACATTAAGGCCTGCGTTCACTCCATAAATGTGGATGATTGTCGATACAGAAAGATATGACCCTAACATTTTTGACGGCACTGTGAATTTGCAAGGGTTCGTCAAAATCGGCATTTTATCGTTGCCCTTATGGGATAATTGCTCTTGCAAATCTTTCAACTATGTTTCGTAAAGATCAATAACAATTAGACTATATCATATTCAATGAATGCAACAAATGTAGATGAACATTTCAACTACGATACAGAGTTTCTTGGAAAAACAACTTCTTCAAAAATACCAATATTCCAGTTACGATTTAAAATTTATCGGATATCTCAAATTCAACATTGTTTCACTGAAAAAAGTAAAAATATGATTTATTAACGAAATTTCGATGTCTCCTTCTTAATTAATTTTAATATCCAATTAAGAGCACTATTTCATTATTTGATAGAAATGCATAATAAAAACACTACGAACTTCTTATTATTTAACTTAATCCCTAACAACTTTCCATCTTAAAATTCAATTATAAATAACTGTTTTAAATGAAAAACAGGATAACGAATATTTAAAATCTTCTAAGCAAAAAAAAAAAAAACATTTTCAGCATCGGTCGAGAAGGGTTCTTACAATATTTTGATAGAAATAATTAGGTTGTGGATGTTATGCAATTTCACATTTTTATGTTAACATAATTGAAGAAAGGAATGTTATTTATTCCATCCACCGCATACTAGAATTATTATTTAACTTTGCAGGTTATCCATTGTTACTGGAAGTAGTGTTGTTTATTTTTTTTACTTAACTCTTCTTTTATGTAATTTTGCATGCTATACATCTTTGCATTTTTGAATTGCCGATAAATGCATAAATATAAGCACTCGAGAAACGTTCTTATTTTACTTTCAAAATAAGTCTGTAATATTCCAAAGAATTCATATAAAGATCTATTGACAAGTGAAAAACCGTGTTCTTATATTATTTTTGCTTATTCCAAAGAATCACAACATAAAAATCGTCCCATAATCGTATCTCTCTCCCACCACTTATTCCTTCAGCCTTCGCCTCTCCTGTATATGAACGCTCACCGTACTTGGTGACACAAAACACACAGTCTCAGTTTCACACACGTGATTTCCGGAAAGCGTGGACTCACTGAGTTAGCGGCACAAAAGTATGGGGGATGCTCGAACGAGGGTATCCGTGAAAGGAGGATGAAGCAAGAGAGATACTACCATCGAGCAAAAAGGACACATTCCACGATATAGTACGTGCTATGAACATATGAGTCCATGTGAGCGACAAAGACAGCCGCTGAAAAGCGTCGAAGGTTAAAGGGAGACGATCCGACGCAGAACCGTGGAAACGAGAGCGAGATAGATAGAAAGACAGAGAGAGTGGTTGTATGTGTCGAGGGCTTACAATCCCCCTTCGCGTCCGTCCTTGGCGTGGATGGGGATTGGGGATGGGCGGAGGGTGGCGAAACTATGCGAAGAATGTGCAATTAGTGAACAGAGCACGAGGCGCGGGTTTTGGGGGACGGGGATGGTCCCGGAAAGGGAGCGAGCAAGGGGTTTCTGGTATGGTGTGCCACGACGCTGGATCCTCCTAGCTCTACTACTACCTCTGTAGAGAATACTCCCTGTTTGTGTGTGTGTGTGTGTGTGCGCGCGCGCGCGCGTGTGTGTATAGTGATAGCGATGTAGAGAGGATGATGGTCTCTCTGGTAGTGGTAGCATAGCAGCGAAGAAAATGGAAAGAAAGGAAGATGGATGGAATGGCGGGCAGGGATGATAAGAAGAGAGGACTGGCTATGTGGAGAGTTGGTAGGGGTTTTGCAATGGGGCTTTGAAGAACGGGGTGGGGGTCACCGTGTCAAGATGCGAGAGGATCCTCCTTCTGGCGCAAGGACACTTATCGACTTCTATCTTCTCCTCGCCCTCTCGTCTACGAAAAGACGACGAGTATACACGCCCATCAAACAGGGAGGAGGATGCAGCTTTTGGTGTATCAAACGATTGTGAAGCTTTGTGTTAGTGGCATGGTATTTCTTGCTGAATGGTCTTACCGGATCAGCTGCTTGACGACTCACTTGCGTCGTGTCCGAATACTTTGTTTTGCCGCGAATGCATCGGCCATCATGACAACATCTTGGGTTCTTACTGAAAATACAGTCAGTTGGAAAAGTCTACATATATCACTTATAATAAAATACAAAACATTGTAGTAAAACCGTTAGCATTATCTTTCCGTTAGCACTTTCAATTTCTTATTTCCATTTCTTATTTATAGAAAAAGAGCAATAAAATATAAAATGCAATGTTACAAAAGTTACATATATCTGTTATATCTATATATATTTATGTATATGAAAATACCCTTAACATTATATTGTAATTAGATCGGTGTTCTAATACACGTGTACACGAATACGGTAATAAAATACACGGATAGTCAGCCTGATCATGAAATTAGTTACTCGAGTTCACATGTTTTTCGTCTCGTCAATTCGCCGATCTCTGAGAACAAGCAAATGGTAAACCACGTCTAAGGTCATTTTACATTTGGCTGTTCAACGGTTATGAATGTTTGTGAATTTAGATACACGTTCGTACACGTGTGACAGAAACACATGCCCATCAGAAGAATGTACGAAAAAATACACAGGTTAAAACTTGGATTCGTTTATCAGGCATATACACTTGTATATACACGTGCAATAGGGATGTTTAGAATCCATGATCTACCATATCCTAATCAACATGAAATCGTTCTACAATATCCATTTAATTTAACACTCACCACCTTTCGCGTGAATCGCGTCATTAGATCAAACTTCGCAGCGGAGGAAAAGCTTTTTTGAAGTATTCAAAGAGGCGCGGGCGCGGGCGCGGGCGGTGTGAAAGGAGCTTGAAGGCCGGTTTTCGAGTATCCCTCGACTCGATCGGATTGCTCGACGATTACTAATTGACTAAACGAGCTTAAACGCACTTGGATGGGTTGGAGGAGCGCCGGCATAGAACCACTGTTTGCAGAACATCGATTAACGATGGTACTCAGTGGTGAAGTCCGGAATAGCCCGGAGGACCACTGCAACGCTGGGATCCTCGACATGTCAAAAGCGATCCCTTCCGTCAACGGAAGGCCAAGCACCAAGATCACTGATCCGTGTGCCTTTAACCAGGGACCAACACAGCGTAACACTGGCTATGCACTTGGCGGTTCTCTTCGAGAGGGACGGCTAATTGAAAGTGGATTGCCAAGAATGCTCGCTGTAAGCCCTGCCTACTAATTAATTATCTCTTTAAGCACACCCTCGACCTACTTATTACTCCGTCAAACTAATTAGCGTTTCAGCGTTAATGTTTTGCCTGGTCGACAAGACGGTCGCGAAGATCATGGACGTCGTTCAGTTATCGAAGGTTAAAAGAGTATATGTACTCGTTTAAAACTGACATTTTTGAGTGGTTCTTGGGTAATTATTAACGATGGGATTAAGTTCAATATGTATTAGATCATTAGCAATGCTCGCAGATACTTATGAATTTCTGTCAAATAATAGGGTGTTGGAACGAATATTGCTCTTAGCTGAATATTAAAAAGAATTGTGGAATACGAAAGCCATTTTTGGCTACTTTTTGGGTAATTCATGATGATTGGCTTAAGTTATGCTTTAGGTTGTTCGAATAGTTCGTAGTATATTTACTATTGTGAAAGTTTCTATCAAACGATGCAATACCCGGACAAATTATTTGAATACCAAAGAAAATTAAGGAGAAACATCCAAAATTCGTTAGTAGAACAATCTTTTTTCAGAAAAATGTAGGATCTAATAAAAAATGCTTTATTGGATAATAAGGATATGTGCCAATACTTCTTGCAGCCATTGTTTATTTAATTATTTTTAATTACATTTGCATATTTTTAATAGAGAAGGTTTTACTTTTTTATTTCTACGCTCCTACTATTCAAATACTTTTGTCTCTCACTACATATGGATTACTTCTCTTTCAACAGTTTCATAAGAAACAAAAATCTACGATAAACGCTTTTCTATTGTGGTTTCTCATAATCACAGCTTTGGTAAATCTTACCGTCCATCCTATTCTATTTGTTCACGTGTTGTTATCAGACGATCTATATAGGTGCCTGTTCCACCTCTTTTTCTCTTTCCAAAAATGCGTTTCACTGATTGTTGCGAAAATCTAATACACTTAACGCGTAGTAAAACTCAAGGCTAAGTATTATGTTCCTTAAACGAGTTGGTAGCGAACAGATGGAGAACAGAATCTCGATCCTCGTTGTTCTACTGGCTTTTTATCTGCATCTTTCGTTCTCCCTCAATGGTTCACTCAATAGTTAATCGTAGTTAAGTTATACCTCGCGTATCAAGTTCCAGTTATTATTGTATTAAAGCGAAAATTTCCAATGAAAGTAGATGATTCGCATTTGTGTTGTTTTAGAGTAGAATTGGCAGATATGAATTGTCTTCATGGGTTTTGTATATGTACGTATGTACTTGTATAAGAAATTATTCGAACACTTACCATAGAGAAATTTTATGAATGTATTATATGTGTTATACGAAACTTTCTGAAATTTCATTAGTACTGTAGCCAGATACGGCTATCTCGATTATAATATTAAAATTTGAAATCAATCCGAAAATGTATGTAGAAGGTACAAGACTTTGATTACAAATATACACTTATAATTGGTGAAAAGTTAGTATACAACAACATAACTAGCACTTTTATACATACCATTAGTGCTAAAAATGTGACTTATTAATATAATGAATAACTGACTGTATAAGTTAGTGATCCTTACGAGACGTATATTTCCAACAAATATCTTGTAATTTGTATATACACTACCAAATCCGTTTCAAACTGCATGAATATAATCAGGATAGTTGTGCCTCTAACGAAATTTCAAAATATTTTTTATAATCAAAATATGCATAGAAAGCTTTTAAGAATGTTCGAATATTTTTTGCGGGCCATTGTAGTTATTGTTGTTTGATCTATTATAGGGTTTAAGGTTATAAGTTATAAATTATGATTACTATTTGAGAAATTATTTGACAGGCAAATAATGCTATAATAATATTTTGCTTTTAGTTAAACTTCATGATAAAATAATTTCAATCATAAAGTAACATGAAAGTCAAAAAATTAAGAAATTTTCTCATAATTAGTATTAATATTAATTTCGTTATTTTCTTCACCTCTGTCAATCAATCTACTTTGCCAAAAGTTTCTCATGTACATAGTATTCTATATATAGTAAATCCTAACATTTATTATTGCTGCATCGTTTTAAAGGTAGTTAAAATTTATAAGCTGTTGCATAAAAACTAACTATTGCTTCTAATTATTAACACATACCAAATACAATAAAGAATGTACCAACTGTCAAAAACACTTTGGGATCTTTAAACAATCTAGTAAATAAATGAAAAAAATTGACAAATTGAGTTTCGATCATGAAATGTCTCTTTTCGAAGTACTGTGCAGCGTTTACACAAAGCGTTTACACATACGGGCGTAACGAGTCTTCTTGCGATAAACGGTACTTTGCACGCTGTTTCCGGCGGATTTCTGCGAGAGCCAACGGTAGGATAACCAGAGAGGAACAGGGACAGCACTCTCTTCGTGCTCGTTACTTCGAGTTTGCGATCATAATGGCCTTTCTTGTTAAATTGAGCATCAGCCAAGTGATTTACGTTGATTGCTCGTCGCGTCGCGCATTTACTCCTCTCTCTCTCTCTATCTCTGTATATATTTTGTATCTTCTCTTTCACTCTCTGATCGTAACTTTCCCCACTGAAACTGTTCATGGATAGTGTATTGAGTGTGGATCTTGTCGATCTCATCTACGTCCTACGTCCCGCGACGCCCATTGATCTACGCTATTCCATCGAATCGTCCCTTAAAAGATTCTTTGGGAAAAAAGGATTTCTTAAACGTTTTTCTATTGTTGGTGATATCTAAAGCAGATTTAATTTCTTCATACTCGATGTTGCGTATATCTATGTGTGGAACATTGTACTTCAATCCTTAAATTCGCCATATCTCTACCAGTCTTTTTTTCTCTTTTCTTTTTGTCTTTAAGAAATCAATTATGCTAACTAAAGTATATTTATGCACCAAATTTGAAAATTGGAATATATGAGTTTCGATACCTTTTTTGATATTAAGACAAGTTGAATGACCTATCTACGACACCTATCTATGACCTTGAAGTGACCCTGAACCTTGAAATATTATTGTTAAAAATTATTTTTTAAGTAATTATTTACATCAGGATAGATGCCACCGATTTTGATGATCAATCTTCAAATATATCGTCAGAGTCAGTATTCGGAATAACTTCTCCTTATGCATGTTACCGTCACTTGGCCTTACTTTCCGTAATATCGCGAAAAAGTCCAATAGAATTTAGTTTACTATTAAATTTTATTTTAGAGTAGATGGTTGCTTTTTTATATAACTCAACATAAACTTAATTCATTAAAGAGGGAGATAGTAATTCTTAATAATATATAAATAAAAAAGAAAGAGTAATATCACACCGCCATTTTTGTAACTTCATTCGATTGCAGATAGACGGTGAAATAGCTTGAAATTTCTCCAGGGAAATAGTCCACTCTGTAGTCTCTTTTTATTGGATTTCAACGCTTTGAAACTCAAGTTTCTTTATAGCTAACCTATATTTTTAGCCAAAAGCGTACCCAATTTATCGTTAATTTTGCAAGAAATACACAATTTTTTAAATATTTTAAATCAAATACTACACTTGTAGAATAGATTTCGTAAAGTATATTCAATATAACTTATGCCACGCTAAATTATAATACATATATTTGACAACGTTATAGTAGATTAAATTACAGCTTATAAGCAATTTTTTATATAGAAATGGTATATATTTACCACTACAAACATATAAAATTCTACCACATTATTGATTACTATCAAATTTATATGAAAGTAACTAGATGACAAGCGTAACAATCATTATTAATGTATTTCTAAAGGGAATGAAAAAAAAGGAAAAAATTTAATTTAACTCACAAAATTCTTAGGATAGAACCTATCAGAAATTACAAAAACTTGAATTTATTTAACTTATTTAAGGAAGGTGGGATCTACAAGTCATTAATATAATATTAAACCTACTGTTTGTATAATTTCTTGTAGATATAACAAATGTATTTAATTTTTGTGATGTTGCATTTTATTCTTCGTTATTTATTTTCTCTTAATAACAATGAAATTGAATAAATTGTATTACGCATAAATAGTACATATCTTAATGCGTCAAGAAAATTCGTGGAGTTAACTTATGCTTTAATATTTTATTTATCTTTGCTATAATATTTTATATTTAAGGGGTGTTTGTAGACTTTTACGACTGACTGTACACTCGTATATCTACTTATTTTCATCATATCATTTCATACCATATACTTATCCTCACGCCAATTTTTACTCGGACTCGTAATAACGATATCTGATGAAGAAATTATAATTATAAATGCATTCTTATATAGAGCATTTGGATGTTCAATCTACGATTCAATGAATAATCGTCAAACAACAAAAGAATGTACGTTTGCACTTTTATTTTACTAAAGTGGAGAAATAACCAGCATTTGCTTGCTTAATTTAAACCCACCTAAACGCACTTTAACACGTTGCCTGCTATGAGAAGCACAACATAATATAATGCACGGAGGATCCACCACAATAGCCGCGAATATGAACAATTGATTCTCAAACACTGGAAGTTACAATAGCCAGAGAAAGTATGAATCAACGTATGATTCACATGAATTTTAATGCAAACTTCAACTATGTGGGTCGCATAAATTATATGTTGTTTCTCAGCAAAAAGACAGTGAAGAGGTACGGCTTTCCAAAAAAATACATTTATTGACACTTAAATCGCTATTCTATTCAAGAATAGGACATTTCCAGCCAGAAGAAATGTTTATGATTATTGCGACAGTCAAAATATTAGTGTGTGTAAATATTAAACAAAGAATTAACTTCAAGGAATAGAACTCTCTAAATATTTTCGACAAGCTATTCGCTGGAAAATTGGTCAAATCTAAACGGAAATCTCAAGAAAATGATCGTTTCAATACACCAAACCCGGGAAAAGACAAATAAACTCGAAGTAGCTCCTTTGTAACATGGTTTTCCACGCGGATCCAATTCGATGCGAACAACCCCCGTTCGAAGAATGTTCGGCCTTCAAAAACAGAGGAGGAACGCGACCAGTAGCGGCGCGTGGTTCATAGCGGGCCATTTAACGGTCTTTGCGAAATTGAGTCATCACGCGGTTCGCCTGGAATCTCGAATATTTTCCTTCCGATGCTTCAGAGTTCTCCGTAACCTTCCCCCGCCTGTTTTCCCCTTTGCCATGCCACCCTCTCGCCATCTCTCTTACGATGTCCGCTTCCTCTCCTTTGCCAACAACCACCATCACTCTATTCGAGACGTCTTCGAGGATGTTCGAGTTGTCCGTAAGATATCGACCAATGAAATGGAAGAATGAACGACTTGAGCCAAGTCAAGTATGAGGAATAATCATGGAGTGTGGAAGAAGTATTTTTTAACTTGAGTATTTTTATGCATTTGTGAGAAATTTAAGGACAAGAGACTGTATAGAATATACGTAACAAATATCTAATTTCTGTCTCTATTTAAGTTCAGAGCATTTCAATACTATTTATTTTACTTTCGATATCTTTGGTATTTTAATCTTTCTTTCGTATTTCTGTAGAAACCCGAACTTTTAAATACCTTTTATAATATAAATTCGTATCCGAAAGACGCAAAAATCAATGAAAAAATTCCGGTTTTCCTGAAAATACAAAATCTAAATTCATCTATAATTCACTTTAATTTCATTGAATATTTCTCGAAAAAGTTTCTCTTCGAAAGTTCCAATAAAATGTTGCACTTTATCTAAAAATATAATATCTCAATTCGCTCATAATAATTCACGACAATCCCACTCAAAGGGACATAGAAATTCTTGAAAAAATTAAATCGTTGTCTAATTTTAAATTTTTGCTTATCATTTGTCACCAGCTACCTCTACAACATAAATTTCAATTAAAGAAACCCAATTCCTAACCAAACAACCACATTAATATATTTTAATTTCGTTCAATAGAAATCCCAGTCCCACAATCGAGTAGTCCCTTAAGTAACAATTTGTACAATTATAACATAAAAATTAACGGTAGAGAGAAATCAATTTTAATTATGGCAGTTTTAATCTTTAGAAATATAAATATGATATATCTTATTTGTAACAAAAATGGAATTATGTATATATAAAAAGACAATTCATCTTCCATGATTAACAGGTTAAAAGTACCAAATTTCCTACATAATATTTCCAACCATAATATTCACTGCAAAGCTATCCAAAGAATCAAAAACTCTTCTAAAAAATAAATCCACCTGTTCGTATCTATACATCGACTAAAGAACATCCGTAAACTTTCTCGCGAATCGAAAACGTTGGAAATGAATCGGTTGGCCGATTGAAAAATGGCCTCGATCGATGCAATCTCAATGGGACAATCCAGCGGGAAATGACAAGCAATATTCGATCATGAAACGTAATCTAAGAGGTAGGAACAAAAACAAACGAGAGAGAATAGAAACGGAGGGTGGCGGGGGTGAACGATGAATTGATTTCCAGCCGATTGAATCGAGTAAATGGCATTCTATGTGGCACCTTATCGTTGCTTAGATTTCACAGCCGTAAAGTCTTAACGGCTGTGCCCATAAAACCGGCGCCAGACGATATCAAACGTGTCGTAATTGAAATAACCATTTACCATGAAGTAACCAGAATCACGTCACTTCGTTTCGATAAACAGCTGTGGCCAAAAGAAAGTTTAAAATTGGAACTTACCAATATGAGTATTAGTAACTCTGTACTAGATACTTTTCACCATGTTAATATTATTATTTTGGTAGTCTATTCTTCATTTACGTCTATGCATCGCTCTTGCAGAATAGAATTTCGTTTTCTAAAATTATAATAAAATAATATTTTTAAAACTTTATTTCGATCGTTGCTGCACATACCGTTGCTCCAAAGAATTCCTCGTTTGTCGTTCGTTGAGATTCTCTGATATATCGTAATTTTTTTTCTTTTTTTTTTTGCGTTTAATTTACAATCAATTCTCGTAGAGAATTTTAAGTAAATTTATCTGGCGTGGTACTATTAATAAGTGTTTATAGTATATTTGATTCTACTTGAATCTAGTGCTTAGGTCTAAGGTGTAACGTCTTTTTTGCCTGCGGATTTGTTCCGACGTGTCAAGTAATTGGGTAACTAATGGGTTTTGGTGGTTGTTAACTCTTATATTCTATCTGTTTCTGAACTTGGATATTTCTTCTTTGACTGTGGGTATCTTGGGGTCGTGATGTGTCGTTTCGTTGGTGACGCACCAAGGTGCATCTATTAGGGATCTTAAGGTTTTCGATTGGAATCGTTGGAGAATTTCTATGTTGGAATTACCTGCTGTTCCCCATAGTTGGATTCCATAGGTCCAAACAGGTTTTAATATGGCCTTGTATAATGTAACTTTACTTTGCGTGTTTAAGTTGGAACGTCAGCCGACGAGCCAGTAGATTTTTTTTAAATTTTGCTTTGAGTTGTTCGGATTTATCTAAGATATGTTGTTTCCATGTCAATCTTCTGTCCAGAATCATGCCCAGATATTTGACTGACTGACTCTTAATCTGGAATAGGTTTATTGTTTATCGTTACCTGTGGGCAAGTTTGTTTTCGTAGCGTGAAAGTTATTTGACTGGATTTGTTTTCGTTGACTTCCAAGCGCCATTTGTGGAATCACTCTTCCATAGAGTCGAGACCTCGCTGGAGAATAGAGGAGGTAATTGTCGGGTCTGAAGCTGTATCGTCAGCAAATGTCGCTATGGTTATATCTGTCAAAGTTGGTAAGTCTGCAGTGTAGATGTTGAACAGCAGAGGTCCGAGGACATTGCCTTGGGGTATGCCAGCTTCTATTGGAAATGTTGAGATTATAGCCTTTAAGTGTTTTACCATGGATTGTCTATTGGTTAGGTAGGAGTTTAGGATGGAGTAGTAGGTGTATGGCAGGATTTTCTTCAGTTTGAACAAAAGTCCTTCATGCCATACTTTATCGAATGCCTATTGAATGTCTAGAAATACCACAGTGCAATATTATTTATTTTCTAAGTCTTGGGTAATTTTGTGTTAGACAATGAATTTCCTCTATCGTAGAATGTTGCTTCTGAAAGCCGAATTGATGATCCGGCATTGTTTTCAACTCCTCTAAGATTGGAAGGAGTCGTTTCGTTAGCATCTTCTCAAATAGTTTAGACAAAGTGGGTAGAAGACTAATTGGGCGATAAGAGCTAGTTTCGTGTATTGGTTATCCAGGTTTAAGAATAAGGATAATTAATATTTTCCAGGATTTCGGATAATATTCAAGGTGAAGAATTGCATTACAAATAGAGGTAATGAGAGCATTTCCTTTTTTGGGAAGCTCCTTGATAGCTTTGTTAGTTATCTGATCATGTCCCGATACCTTCCTGGGGTTTAGGCGACGTATTAATTCAATAACTTCCAGAAATGAGAAAGCTTCAATAGGAGAAGACATCTGGAAGTTATTTTGGCGGCAATAGTGGAGGAATACGGTTTGAAGACATTAGTTAAGAGACTTGCACACAAGTTGGCTTTTTGTATAGGGCCACGCGCTTATCCAGCATGCGGACAGCGAATTGGAGGGATTATTTGCGGAGGACGAGTGAGTTTCCTGGATGCCTTCCATAGTGAGTAGTTGGAGTCAACTGTGGGAGACAGATTAGCAAGATACTTTTGAAAACAGTCATTTTTGTAATTTTTAAGGATTTTCGTTAGTGTTCTTGTTGCGTTATTTAGCTTACGTTTGTATTCAGGTTTTCAATGACTTTACCATACTCTTCTAAGTCTGCGTTTTTCTGCGATTTTTATTATTACGTAATGGGGATATTCATGTTCATTGACGAAAGACTTAGTAGGGGTGGATGAACGGATCGCGTTTATTATGCTGGTGTTTAAATATTCCGTGGCTGCTTCTACATCTTCGTTTGTTTTTAGGGATATTGAGGCTGATGTTGAATGATTGAATACTTCTTTAAAGAGCTGCCAGTTTGTGAGTTGGTTATGAATAAAGCCATTAGGTTGGTTTTGGATAATTGTTGAGTTCATTGTTGCTATGACAGGTGAATGATCTGAAGAGAGTTCCACAGAAGAGTTGATTTAGATGTATGTTGGAGATATGTTTTTAGTTATGAAGAAGTCTAATAGGTCAGGTAGTTTGTTAGTGACAGTGGGCCAGTAAGTGGGTTCGTTTGTACTGAGGTAGTTAAGTCTGTTGGGGTTTATGGATTTCAAAAGATTTTTGCCTCTTACTGTGGTAAGTCTGCTGCCCTATTGCGTATGTTTAGCGTTATAGTCTCCTCCAGCTATGAATCTATTGCCCAGGTCTTCGAGGAATTTATCGAAGTTTTCCGTAGAAATAGAATATCTAGGAGAACAGTATACTGCTGATGCTGTGATTGGACCATGCCAATCTTCTATCGCTACGTTTGTGGCTTGGAGGTAGTTCTTCTGGAATGATGGAAGCTCATAGTGTTTTATGCTGGTCTTGATGATAATTCCGGTACCGCCGTGGGCCTTTCCACTGGAATGTTGGGTATGGTAAAAGTTATAACCATTTATTTTCAGTTAATTTTTATCGGTGAAGTGAGTTTCGGATATGAACATTAGGTCAATTTCTTGTTGTTTTAGGAAAAATTCTAGTTCGTATTTATGCTGAGCTAGACCATTAGCATTCCAAAGAGCTGTGCGTATTGGTTTTATTTTACGTCGGAGCGTGTTAATTTGTCCACGATGATTGTCAGCAATGATAGCAAGTTATTAATTTGCTCTGTTTGTTTGACGATTAATTTTTCAAGTCTATTGAAGTTATCACTATTTTGGGAACACTATTTTGTGGTTGAGTACTATGGACTTTTAGTCTATTTTGATTTCCTTGAACTGTCTGTGCGTAAGAGATTGAAGGGGTAGTGAATTTTTGTGGATTAAGTGCTTGGTTGGTTAGGTCCTTAAATCTGGGTTTGGGGTAATTATTTTTATACACGGTCTTGTAGGCTGTGCAACCTTTATAGTTCGTAGGATACTGCACAGGAGTTTCTGAAGATTTAGTGCACTGATCTGTAGGGTGAATACCTGCACATTTAACGCAGCGGTGATTATGGTCGCAATATTTTTGCGTGTGGCTGTACCTTTGGCATTTTTTACATTGAACTATTTCCTTTTTTATAAAAGATGGTTCAATCTTTACTACCGAATTCATTGAACGATTTACATTATAGGCTTCTTTGTTATTTGCTTTTTGCTTTAAGTCGATAAAGAATAAGGATAGCGTTTTTTGTGATTCTATGTCTTATATTGCTAATGTTGGTTACTTCATAGCCATGATTTAAGAGTTCAAGTTTCAGTTCATCTAAGTTAGCTGAGTGGTGGATGTTGCGTAGTACCACACGAAAAAGTATTTCTTGTTTTAGTTGATATGTGTGGAAGTTTGCATTCAGGGTTTTTAGTAACTTTGTTTGGTTTCTGTATCCATTTCTAATCCTGGAGTATGGATTGGCCGGCAGGATTTTAACCTGATTGTTTTTTATTTTTAGTATGTAATCCTTTTTGTTAATATCTTTCTCTATGGACTTTACCATTGTTTGAATGTCGATAATATCATGAATGGAGATTGGAGGAGCGGGAGGGGGGGGGATTTTTTTGTGTGTGTTGAATTGTTGATGTTTCAACTATATCCGTAGAATTGTCTGTAGATTCTAATATTGCGAATCTGTTGTGAGCGGTAATGTGTCTTGTTGTCGGTTCCTTCTGACTAGTATTTACATTTTTTTTGACTGAAGCAAGCTCACGTTTTTTGATGCTCTTGGTGTGGCTTGGAAGGTGGGATATATTATCCTTTTGCCACGGAGGAGGTAGAACGGTGCGGTTGTAGTTTTGTTCGTGAGGGCCTGATCTGGTTACTTGGGCCATCTTCCAGCTAGTTAATTCAAATAGAAATAACTAGTCGAGAGGCTATAATTTGAATTAGAGATTAGAAGTGTTGGATTTTTCACGAGTAAGTTTAAGAAACATTTGGTTTGTTTCTGTTTCCACTCACTTTCGACGGAGGGTCGTCACTTGTTGTGAATTTCACTGGGCACTAGACACACGTCTACACGCTTCGGCAGTCTTAAGGAGATTTTTGTTGAAAGAGAATGGAAATATTTCTCTTGGTTACATAATGTATTATTATAATGACATTAAGAAATATTATAGAAATTTGTGGAATTGTGTATGAGTTCATGATGGTAAAAGAATTATAAATAATAAATAATATATAATAATAATATAATATAATAATAAATAATATATAATAATATAATATAATAATAAATAATATATAATATAAGTAATAAATAATCTACATAAATAATATAAATAAATCATCAATGTCTTGCCTATGAGAGTTTTATTTGTATTCTGTATGTTAAACGATAAATCTTTATTATTTAAAATGCAGAATTTAGACGATAAATAATACGATGTACGCTCAACTGAAATAGTTAAATCCCCAAACTATGACTACAGAAACAGTGACTAAACAAAGTACAGTCAAATCTCGGTAACTCGAACCTCAAAGGAAGAACTAAAATCTTGAAGTTGTAGAAATTCCGACTTATCGAAATTTTAGAGTAAAGGAGGTTTAACAAACGAAACTTCAACATAGACAGAAGCTTTATATGAAGGCACAATTACATTCACCTTTTCAGAAAGCGTTAGAATTTTAAGATTCCTGTTAGAACTCATTTTATTCAATGTACATAAATTCAAAAGTAAAAGACGTGGGAGATGACAGCAATTATATGTTCTATTGATGAAAAACGATTAACTTCCATGGATATGCACGTAGCCGAAAAGCGAAGAAATAGGCATACGGCTTGTGTCGTCTTATGTCTTCCGCCTTATGTTATGTTGAAACAATTCTAATAGTTGGGAGACGAGGATACAATATCGAATTGCAGAAACAGGAGCGATAGAAGTTCAACTTATAAAGATGAATTTAGAGTTGTAAAAGTCTGCCTATTCTAAACTCGAGTTATAGAGGTAAAATAATGCAGATAGCATATAATTTGAATTAAAGTAAGTTTTATTTCTACTTTTAGAATTTTTCGTAGCGGAGTGGAAGGGAATGGAAAAAATTGTAATCTTCTTATAGAGGTTTGACTTATCGAGGTTCGACTTCGAACATTTTCATAGTATCAAATTTTTATCATCATATGAAAGTACTATTACATCATAAGAAATTTAATACATGTATCTATACTTAAACGCAGTTAATTAATATATAAATGCTATAACAAATACGAGTATGATACAAATAATGTGTCGATACTTTTTACACTGTATATCATCTATAACTGTATGATCCAACGATAGTATAAATTTGAAATGAGTCAGAAATGAAGAACAAATGCAGTTTTCTAAACGCTTATTTTTTGGTGTTTTACAGGTCGAAACGAGCTGATTGCTCGTTACATCAAACTGAGGACAGGCAAGACGAGAACGCGAAAGCAGGTCTCTTCGCACATACAAGTGCTTGCTAGGCGAAAACTTCGCGAGATCCAAGCGAAACTCAAAGTGGTGAGTATCTGAATACCTCTTGTACCATGTATTTTTCTTACACTTTTATTTTCATTTTCCTTTTATTTTTTCATCTACATATATCTATACCTAATAAACGCGTAACAACAATGTCAAACATTTTTATCGACACTTATATACGCTTTGCAAAGGTAAAACGTAATCATTTTATTTAAGCAGTAATAACAAAATTTATTATTTCTGATTGTTTAAAAATGAATATTCGTATTACTATTAAATTGTAGTATTATTTTTGAAAGGAGCAAATATAGTACTAAAAATCATTATCTTTGTTTGTTCAGAGAAATTAATAATAAAAAGTATCATTTTTACTTATTTAAGAAGAATTATTAAAAATTATTATTTATATTATCTGGCGATGAAACATTTGAAACATAATTTTATTTAGCTTTATACACACTACTCATATGCATTCGAATATGTGGAAATTAAATGTGAACAACAGAAAAATAATATTTGATATATGATAAATTTTCAGAAGACTATTTCACACTAAAATTATCTATTGCAATATTTATAAATAAGATATTCGAATTAAACATCGATTTATGGATGTGTTTAAGGGAAGAAACATGCAAAATAAGGTGAAAAGTAAATTTATTTTTACAATTTTTTACGAGCAAACAGTGTAAGTAAATTGATTTATGTTTTGCCGTAATGTATTGAAACGTGACAAAAATTGTTGAACCAATTTTACCAATCTTTCTGTTATATTTCTTTTCGAAGGATATGCTACAGCTTTTACATTAACAACAGTACATAATTAATGTGAAATCAAAGCAAAAATATTTAAGAAATATTATATAATCTAAATCCGTGTGTGTCGCAGGGAGGGCATGTGAGGAAAAAATATCTTCGGATAAAAATATACAATACACCCCTTTTTAAAAGAAAACATTAATAAAAAGAATATCTTTTAGTAATTTAATTAAGTTGTCATTAGTCCATCTACTATACCGGATTAAAAAAAAAAAAAAAACAAGGAAGCAGAAAGTAAAGATATATATAATTTGTAAAAATTTATTTATTAAAAAATAATAACAATCTTTAACCTTAGATTTAGGATGTTTCGTAATACATTGATACATGGAGTATATTCTAAATAATGGATCAATTATTGCTCCAATGCATGACATTTCTATAATTTACATACAAAAATCAATCTTTCGCATTGTAATGTTTTATAATAGTTACATAACGCTAGAATATCATTCAGAAAACAAACAGTTAAGATAATGGAACTACCTATAAGGTAGTTTATAAAAATTAAAGAAGCGTTCAAATATTTCTGAGCAAAAACAGAGACGAAGACTATCTATACGAAACAGAACATGATTTATAACATATAGATCATATTTTAATTTTATAGGAAAGAAATTTTATGTGAACATTTAAAATGTAATGATATTTAACACAAAGGAAACATTTCTTATTCGGTTTTTGTACTATAGTAATTAATCCTGCTAATATTAAAAATATTCATAAATTTTACAAAACTTCGTGAATTTATCAATTATTTAAGAAATGTTTAATTAATTCGAAACATTGTTCTCCTCTTCAACTATGTTATATGCATTAATACATTGTTGGCCGGAGACATCAATATACATTGTGTTACCTGAATGTTGTTGAGCGGAAACATATTCCGACGTATTTAGAGAAAAATATGCAGTTAGAACCACCGTACGAAGTTGTTATAATGTAAAATTCATAAAGTGTTTACCATTCGTCTTCTATCATATTAGGTTTTCTCCTACCCTTTTATGTACATAAATTATAATATTATAATACTTATATCAAATTATAATGTTATAAACACAATTATGTTATGATTTGATTTTCAAAAATGGCGCATCGCGAGTTTTTTGGTGAAGAAGTTTTCGGTGAATTTTATGCAGATACTTTGATTATCCGAATGACAATACTAGTGATTCGGAAGATGATAATCATTCAGAAAATATATAGTTATGATTCACTACGATACGAATATTAGACTAATAAAAAGATGTAAAACCTCCGTAATCGATTCTAATACTGAAAGTGAAAATGGCACTCACGGTGCTGGAGAATGCTCTTTTACTTTCATTGAAGACTGAACATTGAAAATATTATACAGAAATTAAAATTGCATTAAAAATAACCGATCACAGGCTATTCTGCATAAATCATCCGGTCAACAATGTGTTAAGCAAGTACTCTCTTTTAAATAGATATCAGAAACATTTATAAGAATGCATTTATTACATTTTTCTTCTGTCATTTTCATGTACAGTCATATGACTCCAATATCTAGTTTTCGAAAACAGCACATCCACGCATACGACACTTGATATTTTCAATTTTTCGCGTCAGCTCATTTATTTCTCTCTCTCTCTCTCTCTCTCTCTCTCTTTCTCTCCCTCCTTCTGCTCTCTCTTTTCTCTCTCTTCTCTCTCTT
The DNA here is from genome assembly GCF_905332965.1 of Bombus pascuorum. Lineage (NCBI taxonomy): Eukaryota > Metazoa > Arthropoda > Insecta > Hymenoptera > Apidae > Bombus > Bombus pascuorum. The sequence goes on along the minus strand of NC_083495.1, from coordinate 275,240 downwards.
CTATCTCTTACACAAATTTTTCTTTTTCATTTGCATCCGCAAACAATTCGGGTTGCTCCAGAATTAATTGTCAATAGAGAATTCGTTCGATCAAGAACGACGTACAGGAAGGTTTGTAGCGGAATAAATCACGCGTAAAAATGAACCCGGGCCCGTTTAATCAACAGTTGAATTATTAAAGCGATTTGGGAACAATTGCGTGGCTGTTAATAAATCACAGAACGCTGCGTTTACCGCTTTCATTCGGCGATGAGGACCGTCGATATAAACCGGAGGAAAACAGAGAGACAGAGAGAGAGAGAGAGAGAACCATGCAACACAGTATTGTTTGTACAGGGAACAGTCAATAGTGAATGCACAAATATAAAAAGAAGACAAAACGAACGTGTAAATTAAGCAATTCGACCGTGTTTTACGCAGTTAATCAGCACTAACGTATAGAGGCACGCGTTGCTGAAGCATGAGTTTATTTCCAGCTTCGATGTATCTGTCACGAGATGGTGGAAAAAAGCAGTTAATTTCAACCGAAGGAATTTGTTTGGATACGTGATTTTGGAGAATCGATTTCGTTTTCATAATGAAGACAATTATAGGGAATAAATTATCATAAGAAATTAATAGAAATATTGCTATAAAGAAAAAAAAAAAAACAATAAAAAAGGATTATAAATAGTACAAGAGAAGAAATGAAAAAACAATAGTTAATTTTAACTCAGAATTGCATGATTTTAGAATCGGTTTCGTTTTCATAATGAAGGAACAGTTTGTCTTAAATTTAGTAGCTGTAACAAGTTTTTGGAAATATGGTTATAGAGGAGATTTAAAAGAGAATCGTTATAAAAAGTGTTTTCTAGTATATGGAAAAAAGTCCAAAACGCGAGAAATTTTTAATATTTCAATATATCTTGAAAAATGGAAAACACTAAATAGTATATCATATGCATTAACCTAATACAAAAGATCTATTCCCAAAATACTACGGATTTTATTTATGGAAAGATGAAAACAAATAAAAATCATAAATCTTTTTGTGAAACTATTAACAAATCTGACTACGTTAATTAATAAACCGCAAAAAATGGGGATCAGAGTTACAAGATGTCAAAAAATTTCAAAAAAAACCTAGTGTGCACATCGAAAAGCTTGAAGCTTTGTCGGAATTACAGAGCGACTGCATCTGGTACTGCAGTGGTCGCATACCGCGAGCATTATTCAGAGAAGCACCCGGTGGCAGGACAGGCCAGTGTGTGACGTAATTTTCTGGTTTCCGCGTTTCACGTGGGGTGTGAAACACCAGCCGGTGACCCTGCTTATGCTACCCAACCGGAGGCCGATTTATTCTGCGAGAAAAGAATTTTTAGGCACAGTGTTTACGTTTCCTGTGGTCACACCTTATTTAATTTTCTACGCGGTCGAGCGACCATTAAAGACCATTCGCGGCGAACCGTACCGTCGTCGTATTTTTTCCAAAATTCGCCAGCGTTCTCTTATCAAAGTTCTCTGAACCACTAGAAACGACACCGTTAACTTCCGTGGAACGCTAAAATTCTCCAAGTTTGTGGTATGATGTCCTAGGACAATTGAAGAGTTCGTAGGATTTTTTTTAGAGGATTATATGGAAATTGCCAATGAATAGCTTTAAAATGTTCGTTTACTGTTAAAGATAAAATGAATTTAAAGATAAAGCAAATACAAAGAGCTATGTTAGAATGAATTAATAGATTTTAGAATCTTTTTCGTTGCATGAGCTCGTTTTAGTACACATTGAACTAAATACGTTGTTTGCAATCGTATACTCATATGATTTTTATTCACGTTTGCACTGTACGGTTATCAATGCATCTAAAATGTATCTAAGTGGTATCATACACTTGTAGGTGACGTATGTATAATAGTTTGGAGATTAAATCATTGTATTGCACTTCATTTTACAATACATCATTTTAGCCTATATTCTGTATCTGTATGTCTAACATATAGAATACAAATTAACCCTTGATAGTCAAACATATGTCCAACTTTAATTTTTTACTGTTATAAACTTTTAAACAATTCCAAAAAATTCTATATTTATCAACATCGTTATTATATTAAAAAATTATTAAAACAAATATTTTCATTCAAGCCATTTTCAATAAAAATAAAGATTCTTTTCGAAGAAGTCTATACCAGAATGTCGTGTAATTCCGATCTTTTCACTCATATTTTTTTTGTTAATATCTCGGCTAATTATAGCCGAGCGATATTATATGTATGTATATGCAAAAGTTATTCGAGATGGTGATCTTGACAACATATCTCAAAGCTATTGAAATGAGTGAGGTGTATCGTATTCTACATAATTATGCAAATTCAATCCAACCTGTTGTAGTCTCCGATGACTCAATGATACTAGTCAAGAGTTAGATCGTAACAAATTGAAAGTATTGAAACAATTAATTCGTTTCACCTTTTTTACGTATATTGGCTTAATAGATTATAATAGACTTAATAGATTAGTCGCCGTATACGAATTTTTCTAGGAAGCACACTCTTTGGAGAGTCAGGCGGCATCATCTATATCTCCCAAAATAATCCTGCATCGAGCATTATAGTATAATTGATTGTTGCGGTGTAAACGTGACTCTCTCTCTCTCTCCCTCTCTCTCTCTCTCTCTCTCTCTCTCTCTCTCTCTCTGCCCTCCCAATAACTGACGATACACCCAAAAACGGGCGAACGGCATTTCAGAATGTCGATAAACATGTCCAGCCCGTTACCCGGGCCAATCCTGCATTCCTCGCGTGTATTTGCGCGATGAGGGGCTGGCCGCGGACAGGGACAGAGCGATTGTACCGTGACAGAGCGATTGTACCGTAACAGACAGAGAACAAGCGAAAATTGAAAAAAAGGAGGGTGGAAAAAATAGAGAAAGGGAAGATGGAAAATAAAACAGAAAAAAAACGAGGTGGAAGAGAAAAAAATAACACGAGAACAGCCACCCTCTCAATTAACCGAATTGATTTTCTACTGCAGATTCGTCGGTAAAGAACGGTCCCGCGGAATGAAATGGATTTTTCGCATGCAGTGCGCGCCCGATTTCACGATAATAATTTTTCCCTCTCTATCTGCCTTTATCTCTCTATCTGTACCCTTTCTTTCTCCCGTACGTTTTCTCCCTTTTTTCTATTAAATTCGAAAATTCGCTCGTCTGCATTCCTTTCAAAGAAATCGCACCGCGTGCAAAATAGGAGCAGTACCTATACATTTTACATATGTATAAGAGCGGCGTTGTCGATTTTTATGTGAAGTATTGTATGTAGTTTTCTGTGTATGCGTAATTGAATTTACGATTATGTGTATTCGTGAATGTGACGTGAGTGAGTGAAAGCACTCAACTATCTGATGAATAAAGAGAAATAAGTGGCTTTTAGCCTTATAATGGCAAATGTTTAAAATGGAAAATGTTTACGTGTAAGTTTAACTAATTATATTATAAAAAGTTTTATTTCTGTAATATAGGATTTAAATATACATTTCTTGCAATTCGAATCATTACAAATATAGAGCGGGTTTCAAATTTTTATTAGTAATAATTACAAACTAAAAGTAGAATTAGTTATTAGAACTGCCAGAGTAGCCAAGATAACCAATTTGAAATTTTTCATAGAAATGTCGTAAGTTTACAACGGTTTATAGATTATTGCACTTTTAATTTAAATGATTTTTCGTAAAATACATAAACAAAAGCTGCAAAAAGAATTTTTAATACTTGAAAAAGAGTTTGATATAAATTGAAACGAGAAGTCACGCATATAAATATTATTTTTTTCATATGTTGTTGAATCTTGAAATATTTTTTTAATATTAGAAAAATACGACTGAGTCGAGAACGACTAAAATAATGCAGCGAGATCAATTCCTCTGGTATAAATTTTTATTCCTTAGTCGCAAAAAGAAATTGCGGCTTGTCTGAACAGAAGTAAATCAGCAATTCATTGCAAAATAGAATAATACAATAGTGATAGAAATATTCCAAATAAATCTCGATTTGAGCGTGGAAAGAAATTACCGCCAAGGGTAGAAAAGATAATTCTCCAAAGGTAATGAAAAATCCATATATGTATATCTGCACTGGAATTGGAATCAATGGTTACTACAATTATGTCAAAAAATTTTATGGAAAAATCGAAAGAATATGAAGAATTAACAAGAAAAATAACCTACCTTTGAATACCTTCGTTATTCGCTGTAATTCAAAACATCTGCCTGCATCATTCTCATTAAATCAACTGGACCCTCCAAATCTCACTATAATACAAATAACAACAAAATCTCAACCAAATAACTAAATCAATCAATAAAAGGAAGCGACAATTCAATCTGAACCAATGCAGCAGCCGATTCCGCAAAAATGGTGTTTCCTTGCTACATATAAAAGGACAGAAGAGAACAGAGAGAGAGAGAGAGAGAGAGAGAGAGAAAGGCAACAGGCAAAAGTTCACAGTTTTTCACCGTACACGTTGACCGAAGAGAAAGGCTTTATCGCTGTGCATTGTTACGCGGCACGCTTCATTTCGAATGGGCAGAGCTTGTAATGGCTCTTCCATTACGGATTTATGAACGAAATTGAAAAGGCCTGTACCGGGTGGAGGGGTGGAGGAACGTGAGAGGGGATCATGGAAGGGTTGGTACACGCCAATTTCCCGGATATCACGGGAACGAAGCTCTCGCGTTCGCTTCGTCAGCAATTTTCGACAGCGCGGGGGTGGCGCTGATTAAAACGACGGCTTTCCGATAAAAGCACAAAATTCCCGCGAATTTCGCGACCCAAAACCAGCCTTGTTTCTGCAATCAACTGCATTGCCGTTTCACTCGATAGCGATCGATGACATCAACCGCGTTCAGGTCGGGCTTAAAACAGCGACAGAACGAAGGGGGCGAGAGAGGAGGTTGGAAATTCAGCGGCGAGAACGAAATTATGCAGGCAACCAGGGGAAATCGTTCATCGATTTAATTTTACAGTTTGATCTGTGTGGATACACAGTAGGGAATAAATAGAAGCTTTCTTCGATCCTTCATGGGAATTTTAAATTTTTTAATGGAATATTCTTTTTTTTGGTAGTGTGTGTTAGTAATTTCATTAGTGTTGTTTGTTATTTTATGTTATGTTTGATTTTTATAGACAATTTATTCGTGCATTTAGGTTCTGTTTCTTCTTTTAGTTTGCTTTAACAGATTGTGGACTGTAGAATTTGTGCAAAGTTTTGCGCCTGTGGCCGAGGTAGTGTATCCTAATTTTCATAAAATGTAGTTTTCAATCTACTCTTCTGTAAAAACAAAGGAGTATTCCCCAACGTCGTGAGTGTCATTTCCATTTTCAACATCAGAATCGATTACTATGGTTTTCTGATCTTTTTGTCTTCTTGTTGATTTAATATTCATATCATCTGAATCAGAACTGTATTCTGTGGAACTATCATCATCCGAATAACTAATATTGTCACTCGAACAATCAAAGCATAAAATTGCATAACATTTACCGAAGATTTCTTCTTCTCTTGTAATAAAATTATATTTACAATACATGAAAGATCAGAAAAAAACCTAACATAACCAAATGTGAATGATAAATTATCACAAATTTTATAAGAAACACTTCATTAATTTTAAGCTCTATATATATATCTCCAACCAACAATGTATTAATAATGAAATTTTCGATACTGAAACGTATCTGCTGAGAAGTCTGAAAACAGTTATTATATTTACTCCATAATTGAAAAAAATTATAGATGATTTATGTCGTAATGCAATTTAATTTAATGCTTGGCACGATAAAGAAGCTATATGTAACTACCGATATATTAACAATTATATTAAGGCATACGTGCAATTTAAAATTTATATAGTCAACAGTGAATACTAAGAGTTTATTATGAATAGGAAATATCCTAAAAATGTTAAGCAAATATACATGTGTAAGAAAATGAAACTTTAGTTTTGGTTATTCTTAATGTTACCAAAGTTGTACAATCTTTCTGTTAAATTATAATTGTTTAGTAAACATATAATTTAATCCTTAAATGCATAATATTGTAATTCGGCAACATAATGTAGCAGACATACATTTCTAGTATTTTACCAGTATTCGAATATATTTAATACCATAGACAATACATACCGGAGTGTGTGTAGTAAGATATCGTTATAACGGAATAAATGGAGTTTCTATATATCTAGACAAAAATTAGTTTTTGTTTCATAATTTTTATGTGCTATAAATCTATTATGTCTTTTTTTACATTTACGATATTATAATGCTTATATTTAGGATGTTAAAATACTTCAGAAATCGTACTATGCAACCAACAGAATATGCAATACATACGTTACTTTTTTGCAATAATCCAGGATTGTGCACATATGCATGTTCTATACATATAGTCATTTGGCAACAGACAAAATTCTAGATAGAAATATACAAAGCTGATTTATATTAGAAGACACTTCATCGATTTTGGTGACCTTAGAATATGTTGCCAAAGTCATCATTCCGAACAACTTTTCCATATACATGTTACCACCGATTGGCCTTAGTTCCTGACATGTTCACAGAAAACTTGAATAGAATTTAGATTTCTATGTTACGATTACATTTTATTCTGGAATAAGCGGCAGCATCTTTATATAGTTCAATTATATAATTATCGATGAGAAAAATAACCAAAAAATAATGGATTATGGATTGGGTTAGAGTAGTATCCAATGCTAGCGTGAAATAATTTTCGATAAATTTATTGATATATGGAATATTGTATTTTATTTTGACCTTTAATTCATCAAAATAATGGACACACAATATATACATACATATCCTCCATATGCAACTTAGCGGTAACAATAAATTTACAAAATCGAATAAAATAAAAATTAGATCATGCTAGTATTATTGGCCACCTCACGGCACGACTCAGCGCCGATTATTAATCTAAATCATCCTACAACCCATTGATTTATCTTTTTTTATTTTTATTAAAAATGATTAACATCAATGAATTGTTTAGGTTGGGCTGTGTAAAAATACAGCCACTTATGTGTAAAAACGAAATGTAATGAGAACTACAGTTAATTGAAGTTAATATCTCAGAAATTAATGTCGTGCGATATTAATTTTATAACTTTATAACATGTATTGGGAAAAGCTGTTCAGAATGTTGATCTTGACAACATATTTCAAGGTCATAAAAATCGATGAGGTCTGTCCTCATATAAATAATTACGTATACAAAATAGTATATAAAACAATGAAAGATATAAAAAAATTATTTTTGAATAATTTTATAACACATTAAATCTACAATTCTTAAATGTCCCATTTTCTTTAGAAAAATCATTCAGTGGTGAAAATACTGAATCATAAAAGTGAAATTTTTGGTAGAAGCAAATTAGCAGACTCAAATGCTGTTATTATTAGGAGAAAAATATCTGACAAATAGTTCAATTAATATACACAAATTGTATAATACAATTTCCCAAAATACCAATATATATATATATATATATATATATATTTATTTATTTATCCTGAAAAAATAACAATAACATATTTGCTTTAAGTATTCCAATTAAACGAAACAAATTTAAACACGATAAAATAAACATTATCTGAACAATTCTTTTCTAAATACTTACTTTTTTTCTAAAAAGTATTTGCTTTTGCAACTAATCAAAGTCGATCGTAAAATCAAGTTACTCCGGAAATTTCCTTCGCAAAAGATTATCACCACCAATTATCATCGTTAACTCCTCAATCAAATTTAACTCCTTATCTTGTGGTTTTCTCAGTTCATATTTAAATGAGTACAAATCAATTATTATACAGTCAGTCACAAAAGTCTACATACTCCTTTAGATATAAAATATTATAGTAAAACTAATAGGAACGTTAGCGCTGCAAATTTTTTTTGACACATTAAGGCGCACATTGTTAAAATGTAACATAATTTATTATTTTCACCTTTATTAAGAAAGAAAACATAAAAGAATACAAAAAATACAATATTACAAAAATTACATACATCTCTTATGTCTAAATTAAATCGCAAAAATAATAGGCTTAATATTACGTTAATATTTTGTAAGCCTTCCCCTCATCTTATATAAGCATCAATAATGTTCTGCTAACTCTTTGGCGTTAAAAAATTAACGATTTTATAATTTCGGATGTAACTTTATCCAAAGATTTGTGTTACATGTTTTAATTTTTATAATTATTCTCTGAAATACATTAATAAATGTCTAATAAAAATACTATATGCATGAATTTTCAAATTAAATTTCTCGAAAACTAAGCTCCGAAAAAAAAATTTTATTCTATACTTTTTTTTTATATAAATAATTTTATAAAAAATTATTTCGTGCCCGCTTATATTATTATTCAATAAATTAAACTTTCTATTAAATCAGAATTATAGCTACTGCAACGATTATGATTTAATACGTACGATAACCTAACACTTAACTAGTATCACTAGGTGATATGTGAACAGTTTGAATTGGATTTAAGATTAGGCTACTTAATTTCCGGATATTTAAGTTTAATTTATATTTTACATATTACACCTTAGATGCCATTGATGTTTTTTATTACAAAATATACAAAATATAAATTAAAAAACATACTATACAATTAGATAATCTAAGCTAGGTTATTAAATTATTGAAGATACCTATAAAAGTTTAAGATAAGGCAAGGTTAATCACAACCATCATCAATAAGACAAGACATTCATCAGTAACAATCAAACAACAATAGCAAATATAATCCACCGCTATAACCAAAAAATAAAACAAATATAAGAAGTTCAGAATGCTAAAGCTTAACTATCGTGAATTATAAGCACAAAAAAAATGTTAATATATTGTAGTAATGAAAAAACAGATTTTGATTTACGTAATTTTTTATTAAAATCAACAAGTACACTAATATTATTAAATTATATGACATTATATTATATAAAATATATATAAATTATATATACATTACATTATAAAAAATTCTTTTTAATTTTATCAAATTTTGAACTACAACTATGTGTATATAAAAAATAAATGTATACATATATTTTCGAATGTATACATGATATTTACGGATGTATTGATTTAAAAGACTATCATGGATTGAAGATTGTAAATGTAATTTAATAAATACTTTAAACCCACGACGTGCATTTGATTCATGTATGTGTTGCATTAAACATCACTATATCACTATATGCAAAAAATACCTGCTCTTAACTCATCAATATACCAGCAAATGCACTAAAAAGCAATACCAAGCCATCAGAAATAATAGATAATTTTTCAAAAACTAATATAAAAGTCTTACGAAACAGGAGAGACAATAAACTCATAATTCGATAAAAAAGAAAACAAACAAGTACAATCATACCATCGAGATTTCACCGACAGTCGGCAATGCGTTGTAATCGGTTTGACGATTTGTTAGGATCATGCCGCCAAGGAGAAGGCGCTGCAGACTATGTCGAGCATGTCGAGCGCCCAGATAGTATCAGCTGGGAGTGCGATACACAACAAGATGCCCCCCGCCCTCGTGGGGCCCCTTGCCCTTCATGCTTCCACCCCTGTCTCCTATCCCGGAGCGGTAAGTCCCGATCACGGAGCACCCCTTGGAACAAATTTTTTTTCTGTTTGAACAGTCTATTTTTTCTGTTTACATATTACGCAACCAGAAAAATACTCCAGAGAAAAAAAGTAAAAAAAGGAGCCACGAGCTTTGGGGTGAGACGACGAGACACGCTTGCTCGACACGATACGTAAAGAGAGAAAGATTGAACTAAAAACCACAGATTTCTTTTCTTTTTTACACTAGCACTAAACTGAGGATGTTTATGCAAATTTGTGTTTTATTAATTTAATTAAGGAAATGGAAACTAAGCAGAAATTTTTGGCAAGGATATGCTATACAAAAGTATACTTTGGATACTTTATATATTTTTGCATATCATATGCATTCTGTGTATTTTTGCAACACTGAATTTTTTATGAATGCATAAACATTCGCAAACTAATCATCAATATATTGCGGATTTTTGTACAAATTTATATCTTTGTAAGTGTAAAAAGAAAGATAGATATTATAAATATCTATTTCGAATATTTTATATATTAATTATATGCTATACATTATGTACTTTTAAATTTTCCGCCTATGCATAAACATCCGCAGGCTATTTATTCATCTATATCACTACGATCGTTAGGTCAATCATAATTTTCAAGGTGGAGATGTATTACATGTATACATAAAAAGAGGTAACACGGAAGTTGATTTAGAAAATAAAATGTGTTCCTGATCAACGACGCTCGCGATCTCTCGATCATCTCTTGCCTCTCATAATCGCTTTTATTTTTCGTTGGACGAACGATCGGTGTCTCGTCGTCTTGAGGATGTAAACTTTAATTGCTATCACACACACTGTCAGTTTGGCTTCTTCTTTGACATTGTATCTATTTTCTTTTCATTCTAACTGCTTCGCCATGTAACCGTTTCTAATCCGCTTGCGAGAGGCCGATCACACACGTGTGAATTTGTTTAAACTCACTTCACCTATTTTTATTAAATATCTCGTGGATAACATGTACATACACGTAGTAGAAGAAAATACTCTCATATTTGTTCTCCGTTCTTTCTGCTTCAATATCCAGGAATTACTCATTCAAACACCTCTGAAATTATTATTAATCAATCATTATCAATTCATACAACAATGTTTATTCAAAAACTTTGTTTCTTTTATCTCTGGAAGACTTGACCAATCATTATTTCAAATTTATCTCATTCCTCAAATATAAATTTGTATAACAATTCATTTTATTGTATGATGATTCTTAAAAAATATGCTTGGTAAAAGTATAAAAAGTGAAATTCTATACAAACGATGCAAATAACCTCTTCACCTCTTCTAAATTCAATTCTTTAGTTCCTTAATTTTCACTTTTACATATACATCTACATACATACACAATTACAATTTCTATCTTTTTTCTTATCCAGTCGGCTGCTGTTCTTCCGAATCTTCTTCTCATTCGTCTTGCAGCTTACTATTGTCACTTAAAAAAGAAGAACATTACAGGACGGTAATATTAGCGGACTGTAAGAGGACAGTGTTTACGCGACTTTTTATCATCTCCACCTTCGATTACTCTCCTTATTATTCTTCCTGCTGTTTCTCTCTCTCTCTCTCTCTCTCTCTCTCTCTCTCTCTCTCTCTCAATCATGGAAGCTTGTGCGAAAAAAAACTAACCACCCTCATATAAATGGAATCCCCTTGCTCTCTGCTGCTACGCCCCTGGGGGCCCTTGTTGTGTATTGTTCAATTTGTTCGTCGCTCTATCTTTTTTACGTATGTATATCACCTGGGCATATATACACATACATATACGAGTGTGCATATTGTATATGAAATTTTTTGACATTAATTATATGTTGTGAGGCGTCGTTGTGTCTTACCAAACTGTCTTTCTCTCTTCACGTAATACAGTTACTATATATATATATATCCTTCATTGTTATGCGCGTACGTTTTTCTCATACATATATTTTTTTATTCTTTTGTAATTTAATTTTTCGTGCATTTAGTATCATGTTCATTTTTTTTTAGTAAATTTTTCTGTGCCCTGTTGCAAAGTGTCACGATGACTGCTCACCCAAGGGCTCGATGGCTTACAAAGAAAAATGAAATCTCTTCCTGCTATTACATTTCGGAACCTACCAACTGCATTGTTTGATATGTTCAATTGATATTTCTAATTAGTGGATCATAAGTTACGATAGCGAGCATGTAAATAGAGAAAGCTATGCCAAATTTAAGACTGACTAACCAATAAGATTTATACTAAAAAAATTGTGAAGTACATGAAAAGATATATACTTAATGCAAGGAAGAAAAGTTCATTTAAACTCCCAAAACTGTACAGTTGTAAACCTACCAATTAGGATTGATTATTTCGATTACTGTGGTAGTTCCAATGTTGATTTAGTTTGTAGCTATTATTCAGAATAGGAATTTAAAAAATTTCCATATACGTGTATAGTACTTTAAAAACTACGAGAAATATATTTAAAAATTCTATATTATTAGAAAAACATAGAAAAATCTCATCATAATATTTATAATTAGTATGCACTTATTTACAATTAATAAGTTTCTTATTTACACGCTCGTCACTGTATGCTTCTAATAAACAGTATGCATTATTGGTTGACAACAATTGTTCAGAAATATTTTTATATATACATAAATGTATTTGCACATCAGTGTTCATTTTATTTTAATATTTGTATATCAAAGATTTATATGTATGAATTAATATTAAATTTATTGCGATGAGACTGTAAAATACAAAAAGTAACCAAAAATTCAAAATATTTAGACAGAAATACTTTTTATATAATACTTTTAAATACTTTTTATAAAGCTTGAGTTATGATCCACGGATCGAAAATACTTTTCTAGAAAGTTGAACGTGTTGAACATGTTAAATACGTATAGTAAAATTTATCTTGCAAAAGCCAGTATCACAATACTGCATTAGAAACTGGAAGATACATCGTTTTTTCTTTCAAGATCAACAACTAACATGTTCGAAGCTATTTTAGTTTCGTGAAATTAAGAAGTTGTGGAATATATAGTATATATACAATTGGTACGGAAAGTATTTGTCATATTTAGACTACGGATTTTAATACAGTTATAAGAAATACGTAGAATGCAAATAATTTATAAAAATGCATAAAATATTCAGAATATAGTAATTTCTATAATATTCAATAAATAAGACAATTTTCTATCTAAATTCTATTTTCTTAATTATATTCATAAACATGTGAATAGGCAGAAAAATCCGCAGTCTAGTCATATATAGAGGCACCTAGAAATAAAGGGATGCAAGTGACATTTCCTTGTATATCGAAAAAATTGAGTTTGAAATTCAAAGCTGTTAAAAAAATTCCACGTAAAGTCATGAAAATGAAGTTATATTTAATGCTTGACATATAGTATACACAAATTTCTAACGAATTGTATCTTTTAGTTTATGCGTAATATAAATTATTTGCATCCCTTTGATATGAACTTATTTCGATATTATTTGTTTAACAGATAATTTTTCTAGTTGGGTTACTTAAATTATTTACAATATTATATTTAACGATTTAACTAACTATTCCTGTTTTTAATTCAAAAATGTCAAAAGTAGCACTTGCATCCCTTTGGTTCTAGTGCTTCATATTTTAATCGAGGCATTTTCAATAACCTATTTTTTTCTTAAGGAAAAGAATATATATATGTTCCTTAATATTATTTCAAATATACAAAAATTGAAAAGTTTAGGGTGGTTTTTATAGTTATGGAAGACAATGCAGTAAAAATTATAAAATCCAATGCAGACGAGCAGTTTGCGTCAACGCGTCACGCATCACAGCAATTTGCCACAACGTTTACGCGTCCAATTTTTCTTTCAATTTATAAGAGCGTTTTGCGTTAATTTGTCACAACATTTTGCGTTTGCTTTCATATTGTATATTTGTTTAATTAGAATTTATCCATGGATACGGTAATTCATTACCAACATTATTAGAAACTGCGTTTTCTTTATATGCGTGGTTTAAGGCTATATCCAATCTATGACAAAGAGAAAATATTGAATACATTCCTTTATTACTGACATGAGGGAAACCAAGAGAAAATTTTGTAATTATTTTCATATGACCCCAAAATCTTTTTATGAATTAAGTGCAAAAAGTAATATAATAACCACAAACCGCTCGCGTAAAAAGATTGGGTTATATAAATTAATATAAAGCAATATACTGTCGAGTGTCAGCATTTCGTTCATGGTCAAGCAGTCCAAACGTCAGTTTCGATGGACGCAAACTCACTGCTTACAGTTGCCATTCAAAGTTGTATCCCGTGTAAACTGCTTCATACAAATATATGCTGTTCCAAAAAGCAGCAGCAAATTGCAGCGACATGGCGCAGCGCGACGCAGCGGTAATGCTGACGCAAATCGCTCATCTGCATCAAGCCTAAGTGTATTCACCTTATATTTTACAAATTACTAATGTTTCACTAAGAAATGAGAAAGGTAAATAAAATCACATCGTGAAGACGTATTCAAAATTTTTTATTTAATAAAGAAAAATAATCGTAAAAATAAAAGTGAATATCTATGTGATTAAAAAAACATAAATATATGCAAATACTAACCGTAACCATTGTAGTGCTTGAATGACGAGAGACGCTTGGTAAATTTGTTCAGCGTTACAAAGGGAAAAAAGCAGATGTCCTGTTTTCAGCAATTCTGGCAACCGGGTCTGCAGCCAGGAACGTCACAAGATGTCAAACCGTTTTCGCAGCCGGCGTATACCGGAAAACCAGCGACAGCGGTTTCAAGCGGTGACATGGTCCAGGCTCAACCACCCCCGCCCTGGGAAGGACGTGCCATCGCAACCCATAAGCTTAGGCTCGTAGAGTTCTCGGCCTACATGGAGCAACAGAGAGACCAGGATATTGTAAGTACTCCTGTGCAAAATAAAATGGCCACAAATATTCAGCTTGACTGTCAAATGAATGGTCATTTGCTTCGTACAGAAAGTGGAAAAAAGTACGGATGGTAAAAATGAAAACGAATTAAACTTTTAATTCCTATAATTCAAAATTCCGGTAATTTTTATCTTGAATATCACAAGATAACAAACTTTAAGAACTTTTTTTGAGATATATGTAAAATACAGTCAAACCTTAATAATTCGAATCTGAAGGTACTTTGAAGAAGTTTTGATTTATCGAATTTTTCGAACAAAAGAAATTTTTTCAAACAAAAACAGCTTATAGAGGAATTCTACAAAGATTAAAATTTTCCGAATTGTAGAGTTTCAAAGAAGACAAATTCAACTTTTAAAGGCCAATTATTTATTTAGAAAGATAAATTATAGTTTACGTCGTATAGGATATATGTGAAGCTCATGCATGTGATGCGAGGGTGAGGAGCATGGGGTGCAGGTTGAAATACGATTTTTCATCGCAACATGTACTTACCTATTATCGAATTGTAAAGACAACAGATTTATAGACGTGCACTTTGACTTGCAAAAGTTAAGCTTCTTAAATTCGAGTCAAACAGGTAAAACATCATACCTAAATGCGCAACAAATAATTGAGTAAAGTAATTAAAGTAAATTGAAATTATATGTATTTCGATCTATAAAGGTTTTTGAATTATAGAAGATCCGAGTTAAATTCGACTACATAATTTCTAGAAGTATCAAGGAAAAAATGATTAATTGATTAGAATTTTGTATTCATGTAAGATTACAATGCAATATACATGTTGTACGCATAAATAATGTAGATATAAAGATGGATTTTCTAAAAAACGAAAGTTTGTTTAAACAAATTTTATTCTTTATTTTCGGTGAATGTTTATATAAAGAATAATACCCTGTTCGATAGCGCTATATTTTGCACGATATCCTTATGTTATCATTTTTGTATAAAAAGCGTATATAAATATATGTATAAATTCGTTGAATAAACAATTTTTCTTGAGTTGATATTATTCGTTAGATGTTGTTGAACTCATGTTGAACAACAGTTACGTTCTTTTGAAGCGATATATAAAATGATCTATAGAAACAAAAATATTTGTTGAGAGAAAGAGAAGTTTAGGAAGTTCGTATGATGAAATCGGATATTTTCGTCGATGTTACAACCTAATAATACAAATACCAAGAAAATGGAAACGATAATCCAGAGAGATAGAGAGAATGATAGTATTATACATATGTAGTATTAAATGTATAAATTCCTTACAATTCAGAATTTCAAACGAAATAATAATTTTCGAATGTTTCTAATAAATTCTCAGATTTACCATATTTTCTACTAAATTATAGCCTTGTAAATGTTCGCAGATTATAGAGATTCAAATTACAGAGATTCCACTGTATTATAAAATAGATAAAATATGGTGCTTGTAGGTGCCAATGGGAATTGAAAAATTAAATCCTGTTAAGATCATTGAATTATTTTGGATTCAATCGTTTTCTTCTTTTGTTTTTTGAATTTTCTAATTTTGGGGTAATTAAGATCGGAGATTTTAGAGAAAGTTGTTAACTCTCTCGTGGATTACTGTTATACATACTATAATATCATGAATATTGTTTTTTAAATTCCTTAGATATTTTTACATATTACATTACTTTCGTTTATCCTATATATTTTATCCTACATATCTTAGATATTTTTACATATTATACAATTACAGAAGAAACAATTAGATAGAAAAAATCTTAAAAACCATAAAAAGCTTACTAGAATAACATATATTACGATAACGTATAATGAACAAAACTTCTTATTTTTATAATATTAATCCTTATTTCATTCGATGTTTATAAATGGTCGAGGGAAAAATTTGTAATAGTACTACTTACATACATTGTATTATTCTTGTAATCTCCATTTTTCTTTATAGAAAATATATTGTATATTTGAATAAACGTGGCAAAAGTGGTTTTATTTATGATGAATGCTTTCCAAACATCACATTTAACGATTTATATATTGATGTATATGTGAAATTAAATAGCAAAACTATTAATTAAATAATATACAAGGTGACTCGATGTACTTGTTCCGCAAAATGATACTGGTATATTCTATAACTAAAAATAAGAAAGAAATGTTATATAAATATAAACTTATTGTCATATTGAAACATATTGACGGTATTTCAATTAACTGTCTTTCATAAAATTAGAATATAGGTGTATGTATATCTATGTACAATATGATACATGTACAAGTACTATGTACAAAATTGAATTCACACCATTCCTACTTCAACTTTTTTTAATCTTTTTACAACATCTCGGTTGAAACTTTCTGCCGGTATAAAAGAAAACTATGAAAACTGTTATACCACTTAACAAATCGTATATTCAACGTTATATCCAGATTAACGGGAGCTTTTTTCCATCTGTACGAAGTAGTCGCAATAAAATCGAATAGTTATTCGCTCATTTCGAGTTCTCAGTGTCGGCTGATATTTAAAACAAGACGAAATTACCCCCATTAAATTAATGCTTGGAGTAATCAGGGATAGGCATTGTTGACCGAAAGTCGCAATTTCATCCCGACAAACAATTCGAATTGTTTTTTTTTTTTTTCGTCTTTTTCCTTTACAGTACCACAAGCACCTGTTCGTCCACATAGGAGGATCCGCGACTTACGCGGATCCATTGCTAGAGGCTGTTGATGTCAGGCAAATATATGACAAATTCCCAGAGAAAAAGGGCGGCCTGAAGGAACTTTACGACAAGGGACCACAGGCGGCCTTCTTCCTGGTTAAATTCTGGGCTGATCTCAATACAAACATTCAGGACGAGGCTGGAGCTTTCTACGGCGTAACAAGCCAGTAAGTAATGAAATGCTTAATTAACAAAGATCTAAAACAAACCAGGGTTGCCTCCCACAGTAATTTACTAATTGAAGTTCATAAAAACATGATAAGTTGGTACATTTCTCTCATTTTTTGATTTTATGTATATATATGATTATATAGGAGAATTTTAAGGACATATAGGCTCATGAAATTATTTGAACTTTTTCGAAAATTGAGATACCTTGAACAAAAATTTAAGATAAATTAAAATAGTCTTTTGTTTCCGTTAAAAGAAAACAAACATAGACGAATGTAATTTTTATTACGAGTCTTTAATTGTTCCATTTGTCGTTTAATGGAACTTTTTTATTTTTCTTGCAGCACGCATTAAATGAAATAAGCAATTTCTTTTGTGAAACAGAAAGTAGTGTTTTTCCATGATTAGATTTGAGGCATACATGATAAAAGAAATACAATGAGAACATAGATTAGGGCATTAATAGATGAAATAATTAAATTTATTAATATCACAGTTACACGCATTTTACAGAAACAGCTTAAATCTTAGACGGCAATGAAATTTATGAACTGATATATAAGATTTTTTTTATACACCTTTTATAGTTCTTTTTACATAATTTAGAAAGAACATATAATTCTCTTTTTACGTAATTTAATTTGATCAAATACGATTCAAACGACACTTTTCGATAAATTTCAATTTGAATTTAACCATTAGTATTCGAAGCTTTATTTGATATATTTTTCTTGGATTTGTACTGTGATTTTGGTTTATGTTTTTTTCTGGAATTTAATTACCGACCATCGGCTGTTGTTTTTATTTTATTCTCTATTTCATGGAAAAATTGCACAAAATCTACTCAATTCAGAATAAATCGATAACATTAATTCCGGGAATTCCCTTCAATACGCTGAATTACGGAATTACGGATACATTGGATTCTATTCAATTTTACATTCAATCGTTACGTTAGTAGTATTAGTCTCTCATTTCGTGTTTGAAGTTGTTTGACCGAGCAGAAGTAAAGTCTCTAATGCGTATGTATATGTGTAATTATCTTTATAAATTTCTAAGATAAAAAAATGTATTCGAGCGAATAAACATCAAATAAAGATTTTATCAAAGATTTTAATACACTTTGTTTGAAAATAACTTATTATTTGTACTAGAATTTTACGATTGGAACCAATTTTCCATTTTTTCCAAAATAATTTCTAATTAATTATCAAAAATTACCAAAGGAATCTTCCACACTGGTTAAACTTGTTTTTTATAGGTACGAGAGTAACGAGAACATGACGATAACGTGTTCGACCAAAGTCTGCTCTTTCGGAAAACAGGTGGTGGAAAAAGTGGAGACAGAATATGCTAGGTTCGAGAATGGCAGGTTCGTCTATCGTATTAGCCGTTCACCTATGTGCGAGTATATGATCAACTTTATACATAAATTGAAGCACCTGCCGGAAAAGTACATGATGAATAGCGTTCTCGAGAATTTCACCATTCTCCAGGTATGATATACAATTTCTTACCAGAATATTTTTCTCTTTTCCCAACATATACAATTTCGAAAATTGATAGTTTCGATAATTAGCTATTTAAACACGTATAGTAATTATAAAAAGTATTTGTGCAGCACTGCAATTATTAATGCATTTATATACCTATTTATTAAGTCAGACTATAATAAATTTCGTATCACTTATTGTTAGTAGTAACTTCATATGATTACAAAAATTTCGTACTTAAGAACCTAATAAAAAACGCTTTATTGAAAAATAAAGGTACGTACAAATATGTATGTAATATTTACATTTTATAGCTACTGTACATAATCACTTAATCGACTATGAGAGTGAAGTAATTTAAAATATTATCTGTTATTAAAATATACTTTAAATAAATAAATTATTTTTAAGTACAAATACATAATAATTTTAATTAACTCCTTTAAATAAAATAACGAATAATTTTGATTTTAATATTAATTAAAACTTTTTATATTTTTTGCATATGTTTGAGTTATAGACAATATAGGTAAATTTTTTTACAGCTTGATAGAATTGACAGTTTTGTCATACTAAAATCAGAAATTATTTCAAATAATATTTCAGAAAACATTTCTTCAAATACAAAATATTAAATAAAATAAGGAATTATTATATTTCACAGCTAAGTAATAAAATATAACTCGAAGAAAAATCAATTGCTTATTAAAATAAAGTAATACATAATTATTTATTTTTTTAAATGTTGTTTATAAAATTCTATGCTATACAGAATTTACGTAAATAATTTACGTGAAAATATGGAGTATATTTAATTTTTAAATTACGTACTCTTTCTGCTGTTTCTAGAAATTAAATATACTATAGTAGAAAAAATATACAATTTAAGAATTAGATACATCTAATATATATTTTAAATTAAACATACTAAGACAGAAAGAAACAATTCTGAGTTCACACCGTATGTCTCGAATTGTTGTTCAAGCTTTCGGCAGCGATGTGAAAAATCGATCTACTACCCTCTTTTTTTATAAATATCAAAATGTTTTGATTTCTTATTTTAAATTGCAGGTTGTAACGAACAGGGATACGCAGGAAACTTTATTGTGCACAGCATACGTGTTTGAGGTGTCGACGTCCGAGCACGGTGCACAGCATCACATATACAGATTGATCAAGGATTAGCCTGCTTGAACCTGCTCGCCATGCAGCCATCCACCCCCATCAGTGCCTACCATCACATAAAAAAATTCATCCATACGCGCATACACACGATTATACATAAAAATGTTAACCCTTTAAAGCGTCATGGTTATTTCATATAACCACGAATATTAAGTTTTTTTTATTTCATTTCATATTCGTCTTTTCATCCTTTACCAGGGATATAAATATGATATTTGTAGAATAAATATGATATTCATATCATGCATTGCGTGAATACTAAAATTTGATTTTAATTCATTTGCATATGAAATATGTACATATTTCTAAGATTTTATTTTCTCATTTTTTCTAAATTGTAAATTTTTGTAAAGGTCATTAAAATGTACGCTTCAAGGGGTTAAGCGTGAATACATGATTGTAAACACGCTCTTACTATACACGAGTACATACATTTCGCGTCTATGTATAACAGAGTTTCTATCGAAAATGTTCTGTTATTAAATGAAGAAAAAAAATATATATGAAACATATAGAATCATGTGTTTATTCAATGTTTATTTTTACAAACAGAAAGTAGATTGGGCGATTGTTGTATAAATGTACTTTTTTTGCATGATTTTTAATCTTATCATGTAATTTTTAATTCTAATTAGGTGTTGTTTTGTTCAGTATTTCCGAACATTTTCTATAAAACTCCTTAAAGAGAACTTGAAATACACGATACATAAATATATTACACATACATACAGGGATACACGTACACCTTCACACGTTCGAAGTACTGGCCAGCCCGAGCTTGAGTTTGATTCAAAAAGCTGAAAGAAATTGTACTAAAAGCAAAAAGAATTGGTACGCGTGTTTTAACGTATCGTGGAAAGGATTTCCTGCTTGTGGTTCGCAGGAAGCGCGTTCCAGATGACGAAATTGTAAATTTTATATTAAAACAGATATAATCATATATATATATATATATATATATATAATATATATATTTTATGAATATTCCGTCATTCGCTTGCAAACGATCGAATTTGTCGCGATTTTAATAAAAGAGATATAATAAAAGTTAAGTTGAAATTAACGACAATAAATTTGGTATGGAAAAAAAAATGCGTGTCGGGGATATATAGTGTATGTATACCAAAATGAAGAAGAGAAAAAAATAGAAAAAATACATAAAAAATAAGAATAATATGAGAAACAGACTCTGATCTCGGAAAGGCGTGGTACCAACATAATTTAGTATTATAGTTTTATTATTAAACTAGGAAATAGATCAGACAAGACATCCACACACAGATATACATATATTACATATAAGAATATATATGTTAAATATTAATGCAATGATTACGATTTACATTGTTATAAATGATCGTGTATAAAGTTATCTAAGTGATTTCTAAGTTTTAAACGAAATGGAAGTTGAATAGAGAGATAATGCCATTATGATTTCTTAAGTTTCCTTGCTTACAATTATCATTATAGTTCTCTTTTTCTCTTTTTTTAATTATCCAACCAAGTAAGGTTGAGGAGTAATCATTACAACAGATCTTTTCTTAAGCTTTTTGTTGGTAGAACTGTTTTTTCTTTCTTTTTTTTTTTTCTTAGCTGTATTACGACTAACGGTAAGAATTTTTTGCTGCAAAGCTTTTTAATCCTCAATGATCAGATGAAAGAAAATAATGATTTTTACTTTTTGAAAGAGTCTTTTAATAAACGCACTTACAGTTGTGCAAACCCACCCACTCTTAGGCAGCGACACTTAGATTAGAGGGATGTGTTTGTATTTCCTGTAATCATTTTATTTCTTACTCTAAAATCTTTCTTCCTTATTCTCCTTTTTTTGTTCTTTTGCTCTTTCTATAGTTCTTACACGAATGACTTTTCTTACTTAGCGTACTTCGTTTGTTTTTATCTTTCTACTACACATTTACTGAAGCAAGTACATCAGATTCTATCGATTGCGCGCACTAGATACGGATGACGTCCATTGAACAGAGATATTCTTCTCTCTAACTTGGTGATACAATCATCTTAATGCTTTTCAACCGGAGAACATTGAAATTAGTTCAAGAGCATAAAAATAAAATCCGTTCCTTGAGCGTAATTCTCCAGTTTTTTTATGAAGAAGTACTACATAATAACGTGACTTCATCGCAGCTCTCTAAATTTGAGCGCACTTTCAACAGAGTTCATCCAAAACCTTGTTTGTGTTTCGTACTTAATATCATTTCGATGTATGGACCAGAAATGTTTGACATTCAGATTCTGTTTTTCAGTAACGATCACATAAAAGAGTAGAGGACCATATATTAAAAATCCTACAGTTAATTTTATTTAATCACATCTCTCACAGAGACTACACATATTGTGAATGCACAGGAATCTTTTTCTCGTATTCTTTAATCTGATCAATTCCTTGTTCTGAAACAGGACTTGCCTATGGAGCAGTGAATATTAAGATAATACAGAAACAAATTATGTATACTTTTAAGAAAATAATTAATACTTACTGTATTCTTTACTTTAATTAATTTTTACGCAACAAGTGGCAATGTATTTTGATCTCTCTTTTAGTCAGAAATATGTCGCTTTTTATTCGGGGTGAGAATTAAATTCGCTAAGTGATTGACTGAATAACGAAGGAACTTACATATTTAAATAATAATATATGTGGCTTTCGTTCAATAACTGGCAGCTTTCACAATTTTCGCAGTTTTTACTTATTGTTACCTTTTTCTTTTTTTGTAATAATTCATTGTAAGATTCGTTTTTACGTATTGTATCTATAAATTGTAATTTTGCGCTAAATTGTGTCTATATTAAGACGGAGTTGGAACCATTAATATAATTTCGAAAATCGTGACTGATTTCAAATTTGATTATTAGTTTTTCCTACTAATAATTATTAATATTTGAAAAGTATTTATATGGAAGAACATAAAATGGAAGAATATAAAACGAAAATAATAATACATTGCGATGAGAATGAATTTGTTGATGTTAATTAAATAAAGAAACATTTGATGGTTCTAACTCGACCCGGAATAAATCGTTATTATTAAAAAAGCAAGGAATTATGCAATATATTTAGAAGATACTCAAATATCGTTTTGGTTATGCGAATTTTTATTTTAACAAAAAAGAAAATTACGAGGAAAAACGGGAGGAGTTTGAAATCGCAAAAAAGAAGCACCGACACTAATATTATTAACATTAACGAATAATGATTTTAAAATAAGCGAATTACATTTATAAGGAAAGATTATGAAAATATATATTTATCTATGTCTTCTGTGAAGATAGAAAATAGCACTCTCTCACTCTATATTGATGATATCAGATAAAAAAGAAAAAATTTGAAATCCATAAAGATAAAAAACGCAGAAGTAGATTAGGGAGGAAATGAAAGGATTTGCACTGTACACAATATATGATACGATCGATGACAAACCGACGAAATTTGTTAAATATCTTTGTACATATTTACATAAAAAAGAAATCATCAAAAGAAAAAGTTCCAGTGACTACGTTTTGTGTACTGCATAAAATACTCTGGCGAGAACAAAAAATTCATTTATTGTAAATCGTAAAATCTTTTGGAATTAAAAAAAGGTGTAGTAGTTTTTCATCAGTATTTTCATAGAGACTCGTGTGTAAAAATTATTTGTTTATAGTAATTTGTTTAGTCATTAAAAATTACAGTAATAAAATAGTTAAAATATTAATGTTTTTTAAATAAATAGTTATTGATTTGAAAATAATTCAATTTTTTAAATTTTAACTTTACGAAATTACTATCTCTATGAAAACATCGACTATGATTCTTATAATAGCTAAATTATTTACGAAAATAGGAAACTCACTGATCTATTTGCAATTTATATTTCTTCATATCCTGGAACTGCCATATCAAAGAATTGAGCTTGATTATAAAAATGATTAAATGAAATAATGATCAGAAAGAATGGGATCTACCTGTATATTATCATAAATAAAACGAAACGAGGATCAAAGTAGTTGATTTAACAAGTAAATAAAGAACGAAATGATATATCATTAAATTAGAGGTTTAAAAATATAATAGAATTCAGTATATGTACAGTATTTGAAAAACATGTTTATAATTTGTATGGAAAATAAATAATTGATATAAAAAGAAATTCTATTTCTTTAACTACCCTTTTAAGTAATTTAGTCAACAAAATCTATTTTGTTTTACATCCCATAATATTTCATAATTTACAATTATATCTTTTTAGTAATTCCATTCATTTTATTTTAATTCACATTTCATCACGTGTATAATCTTGAATAAAAATTAATATATTTTTTGTTATTTAAATTAATTTCAAATTTTTTACTTAAAAATTATACAGACATTGCATAAGTGATAATGAAAAATTTCTGCTCTTTAGCAGGTAAATTACATTTATCTATCGATTAAATGTATTTTTCCGGAAAAAATTAATATATATGTTGTCAATTAAGCGACTTTTTAGTTTTTTATTGAATACATTTGTATTTTTGTACAATAAAATTATGTAAATATTTACTGTAAAAAGACCCGTTAATTTATATGAGCTATAATTTAAATAAGTACATATGTACACAGGTATCTATATATACATAGAATTATGAAAATCTTTTAAATCTTTTTCTTACATTTAATTTCATATTATATATTATTTACATTTGTAATTTACTATTAATATGATCTGATTCCGAATTTTGGATTAAGTAACGGAGAAATCAGATTTTTTGGAAGATCCACGTGCATTATTTTTGTAGAATCTCTGAAAGTAAACTTTTAATAGAATGACCACCATAAATTTGGAAAATTTCCACAAAAGAGCAACCGAGGCGGTAAAGTACATTATTGATTTGTATTTGCTGTTTAAGAATTTAACAAAATCTGCGAAATGTAATCTTTAAAGTTGTCATTTAACTCCTATATAGGTTATAAAGTTTGCATATGTATATTGCAGGAAATAGAAATAGCTCTTTTAAGGAAGGAAATTGAATTCTTACGACAAAATGTCACAACTAATAATTTTATGATAAATTCTGTACCTATAGATGAATATCTAAAATTAGAACAAGAAAATATTAAATTAAAATACAGAGTGGCTATCTTAAAGAGGGTCTGTTTTATCTAAAATACTTCTAATAATTTTATGACTTTCACTTTATTGTGAATAAAATAATGATACATTCTTGTTTGATCTTAACAGACTGTTAAAGCTGAAAGAGCAAAGTTAGGAAACAAATTGAAAATGACAGACAACAATGTAATCAGTATATATGATACGCTGTGTAATTTATTTAAAGAAGCAATCTCAGTTGCATATCCTGATGTTTGTGATCCTCCAGTAATTATAACATCTAGTAATAATCCAAAATTTGGAGATTACCAATGTAACAGTGCCATGCCACTTTCTAAACAACTCAATAACAATGGTAAGAAACATCGTATTAATATTGATATATAATAATATCAGTATTAAATTTTAATATCTTGGATATATTGATATACGTATTTTTATATTTATACATATACGTATTTAGAAATTCGAACAAAGCCGCAAGATGTTGCAAAGAACATTGTGTCAAAAGTGGAAGAATCAAGCTTAATCTCCAAGTTGGAAGTCACTGGTGCAGGTTTTATAAATATATATTTAAAAAGGGAATTTGCACAATCAACCTTAAACACATTAGTGAAAAATGGGGAAGCATTTCCACCATATACAAAAAGACAAAAAGTAATTGTAGATTTTTCTAGTCCCAATATAGCTAAAGAAATGCATGTTGGACATTTAAGGTCCACCATAATTGGAGATAGCATCGCAAGATTGTTAGAATTTTTAGGACACGATGTATTGAGAATAAATCATATTGGTGACTGGGGTACTCAATTTGGAATGTTGATAGCTCATCTTCAAGATAAGTTCCCTGATTGTTTATCTATCTCTCCACCTATTATGGATCTTCAAGTAATTCTAAATACATTTTTATTTTACGATTAGCTCTATGTATATTATAGTTGTAAAGAACTATTTTAATAAATTATTATAAAATTTGTAGAGTTTTTATAAGGAATCAAAGACGAGATTCGATGAAGATGAAGAATTTAAAAAGCGCGCCTACAACTGTGTTGTTAAGTTACAAGCATCCGATCCTGATATGATAAAAGCATGGCAACTGATTTGTGATGTTTCCAGAAAAGGTAAAACAATCGATGCGAAAATTTAAAAACTGGAATATTTATAAATGTAATGTAAAATATCTATGTTTTAAGTATAGAATTCGAGAAGATATACACTCGTCTAGATATCAAGTTGATAGAAAGAGGGGAATCTTTTTATCAAAAGCATATGGAAGCTATAGTAAAGGATTTAGAAGCGAAAGGGCTATTAGAAGAAGATGAAGGACGAAAAGTGATGTGGAGCAAACAGAATAATGAAATTCCTCTGACCATTGTAAAGTCCGATGGTGGTTTTACTTACGATACGTCAGACATGGCGGCTATTAAGCAGCGTTTAGAAGAAGAAAAAGCAGATTGGGTATATTTTGCATATATTTCAATATTATATTTTAATAAAATGTATTATTTTTATATCTGTGTGTATTCCATTTATATATAGGTAATATATGTAACAGATGCTGGTCAATCTATGCATTTTCAAGTATTAAAGAACTGTGCTAAGCGAGCAAATATTATAGAAAGTCGTCATAGAATAGACCACGTTGGATTTGGTGTAGTTCTTGGCAATGATAAAAAGAAATTTAAAACTAGATCTGGAGATACAATAAAATTAAGCGATTTACTTGATGAAGGTGATTTACCTTCTAAAGTTATGAAACTTTATAAAACATTCATCATGTTATAATTAGGACAATTTTTTCACATCCCTATTTATTATTTAAGGTTTGAAGAGAGCACTAGAGAAACTGATAGAAAAGGAACGTGACAAAGTACTTACGGAGGAAGAATTAAAAATTGCTCAAGAATCTATTGCTTATGGGTGCATAAAATATGCAGACTTATCGCACAACAGAAATCACGAATACGTATTTTCTTTTGATAAAATGTTGGAAGATAAAGGCAATACTGCAGTGTACTTGCTATATGCTTTAACAAGAATACGTTCTATTGCAAGGGCCGCTAATATTTCGCAGGAAAAATTACGTGAAATAGCAGAGGATACTCCAATTTCACTAGAACACGAGAAGGAGTGGAAGTTAGCCAAAGTATTAATTAAATTTCCTGATGTACTAATAAAAATTACAAACAATTTATACTTGCATCAGCTCTGCGAGTATTGTTACGAAATTTCATGCGCTTTTTCGGAATTTTATGATAACTGTTATTGCGTTGAAAAAAACGAACTTGGGGAGATAGTGAACGTGAATATCGGCCGTATTTTATTAACAGAAGCTACCGCAATTATAATGGAAAAATGTTTTTCAATACTAGGATTAAAATCAGTTACACGTATGTAAGCATATTTATATAAACGTATAATATGAAATAACAATAAAATCCATATTGTTTATAAAGAACTGTGAAGTAAAATTAATACAATTTATGCTTCTTAAAATATGTTTTATAAATATAAATAAATTAAATACGATAAATAAAACCTTTTATTTACTAAAAACTTATGTTTTCATATTTATTGAAGATTGGTGTTTATTCTAATATACTATCTTTTATTTTCATTTTATGAAATCAATTCTTAAATATATAAAAATCTTGCATTTTTATATAAATTTTACCGCGCTGTAGATTTTAGCATGTAGCTAAATTTTCTTTCTGCTAATACGTAATGTAAAACGTTATTGCTTGCCTTTCGCCATTGCACGGAATTCTTTCCATTCCTAGATTTCTGTCCCGTATACAGACAATCGAACATTCGTAATTTTCTATTATAATCTCTTTGAATTTTCTTTGATCAATTCTCCAAATCTGTTTCATTGCCACCGTTGCCTTTTTGTGCTAATACGTAATGAAATACATATTTTAAATTGATGAATAAGTATTTCTCATCACTACTTTAGCTATAAACTAAAAACTTTTTAAATAAAATATATGGATAACATTAAATATACATGAAAATATTTTTTTCTGATATAGATTTCTTTATATAGTTCAGTAAAATTTGTTTAAAAAGTTTATTTTTATATTTTATCAAGTGCTGTATCATTTAATGAAATATTTATCATCTATTCGTTTACCTGTGTAAATTGCATCATTTTCCATTGAACCTGTTCATTATCTTGTAAGAACGTTAACACATGGTATTCAACACTTACGTACTTAAGTCAGATTTTGTTGGATCTTGTAACTTTAACAAAATGGTACGTACTAATACTACTTTTTTGGAAACTATATTCATTTATTATTAATATACTTAATCAAAATCTGAATAGTAATTGACAAGTTAAGATAAATAACCTCTATAAGGATAAAATCTACCAGCTGTAATGTAAAATTCAATCACTTAGCTTCTTATACTGCTTAAACAGAGGGACTATATTGTTTGATTAATTGTTTTATTTTAAATGTTAATTAAATCTTATTTAAAATTTCCATATTTTAACTTATTTATATAATTTTTATATTTTAATTTATATATTTACTTATTTATTAAAATTGAAAGCTTTTTACTTAAAATTATTTATTAAATTTACGTGCTGTATAAAATAAGAATTTATGGTACAAACTTTATTTACAATTCTTTTAAAAATAATTTATGCATTAAAAATTACCCAAACAAAATAGGTTTTTAACCTGCTCAAACACTAAATTTATGTTTCTAAAAGCTTTCATGGCATTTTTCTAAATGTAAGATTTCATAAAAATATTTCTCGAGTATTTTGATTATTAATGACAGCTAATTATTTAATTTTCATATTCATTGTAAATATTCTTAATATTGATTATAATTTCTTATTTACTGTGATTAACGATAAAATAAAATTTAATATCTGATATTGATGTGTCAAATTCAAATTTCGAAGAAACAACATTTCATATATACCAACCTAATATTTATAATTATTTGTTACAAATAGGCAATAGAAAGGAAGGGGACATTTAAAGTAGAATATCTTCAAAAAATTGAGAGAGATGTGCAAACAAAATGGGAAGCTGAGAAAATATTTGAGGCAGATGCACCTTTGGAACCAAAGACAAATTCTGACGAAAAGTTTCTTGCGACATTTCCTTTCCCTTATATGAATGGAAGACTTCATCTTGGTCATACATTTTCATTATCAAAATGTGAGGTAAGCATTTCATAATAACAAGATAATTTATACAAGTATAAATTAAATAAAAGTTTTAATTTATTATATAACTTATAGTTTGCGATAAGGTACAACCGTCTTTTAGGGAAGAAAGTCCTTTTTCCATTTGGCTTTCATTGTACTGGTATGCCTATTAAAGCATGTGCTGATAAGTTAAAGAGAGAAATGGAATTATATGGATATCCACCACAATTTCCAAACGAAAAAAGAATTGAGGAAGTTATAGAAGATGTAATAATAAAAGATAAAAGCAAAGGAACAAAGGTAAAAAATCCATTATTAATTCCTAAAATATTCGTATATTTTATTTCTTAAATGATTATTACTTTTAGAGTAAAGCAGTTGCAAAAAATGTTACTGCAAAATATCAATGGCAAATAATGCAAACACTTGGCTTAAAGGATGAGGACATCAAGAAATTTGCTGATGCTACATATTGGTTAGACTATTTTCCACCTCTTGCTGTGAAAGATTTAAAATCAATTGGTTTACATGTAAGAAAAAATATATAACTTAATAATAAATATGTAATAATTTTTGGAAAAAGAAACAATGTAAAACTTGTTCTAGGTGGATTGGCGTAGAACATTTATTACAACTGATGCAAACCCATTCTTTGATTCATTTGTACGTTGGCAATTTCAACATCTAAAAGCTAGAAACAAAATAAAATATGGAAAAAGATATTCAATTTATTCACCAAAAGATGGACAACCTTGTATGGATCACGATAGATCAATTGGAGAAGGTGTAGGACCACAAGAATATACGCTAATTAAAATGAAACTACAAGAACCTTATCCTCCAAGTTTAAAGTAGGTATTACAAATAAATTTACAAAATTTGATCTAAGTATTGAACATCTCATATATTCCTATAGATCTCTTTCTGGCAAACCAGTTTATTTAGTAGCTGGCACTTTAAGACCAGAAACAATGTATGGTCAAACAAATTGCTGGGTTCATCCAGATATAAATTACATTGCTTATACACTATTGAATGGAGATGTTTATATTTCAACAAAAAGAGCAGCTCGCAATATGGCTTACCAAGATTTCTTTAAAGAGGAGGGAAAGATACAAATAGCATTAGAACTTACTGGAAAAGTAATATCCTTCTTTACTATTTATAAGGAAAAATCTGCTTATAATGATATCACGTAATAAATAATATAAAATTGATAGGACATATTAGGACTACCAATAGAAGCACCTCTTACATTTAATAAAGTGATTTACACATTGCCAATGTTAACTATTAAAGAAAACAAAGGTACTGGAATTGTTACCTCTGTACCTAGCGATTCTCCTGATGATTATGCAGCTTTAATGGATCTAAAAAAGAAGCAAGGTCTTAGAGAGAAATATGGTATAACTGATGAAATGGTGCTGCCTTATGATCCTGTAAGTGTAGTGTATTTTTGTAATGATAAAGGTATCAAATTATAAGCTAAAATGTAATTAACAAAATTGTATATGATAGATATCTATTCTCGAAATACCCGAATTCGGGAATTTATCTGCGATATTTTTATACAATAAGCTAAAAATCCAATCTCAAAATGACACAGCTAAACTATTAGAAGCCAAAGAAATGGTATATCTGAAAGGATTTTATGATGGTATATTGCTAGTTGGTCCATATAAAGGAAAAAAAGTTCAAGAAGTTAAAAAGCTAATACAAAAAGAATTGATAAACGAGGGGAAAGCAGTTATATATTACGAACCTGAAAAAACTATAATCTCACGATCAAATGATGAGTGTGTAGTAGCTTTATGTAACCAATGGTATTTGGATTATGGTGAAGAAACTTGGAGAAACGAAGCAATGGAAGCTTTAAATAATCTCAATACCTTCCATGAAGAAGTGAGGAAGAATTTTGTAGCCTGTCTTAATTGGTTACATGAATATGCATGTTCAAGAACTTACGGACTTGGTAAGATTACATACTTCGTAAGGAAAAGACGTTATGTAATTTTTCTACCATATAATATTATAAGTATAAATTCTAGGTACTAGATTACCATGGGATGAAAGTTGGTTGATAGAATCACTCTCAGACTCAACAATATACATGGCTTATTATACCGTGGCACATTTATTACAAGGAGGGACTTTCAAAGGCGAAAAACCAAATACTTACAATATAAAGTAAAATTCCAAATTTCTACCAAAATTATTATTATTTGCTTTAACATTAACTTTTAGTTATTTATTAACATTAGTTTTTTTATAAAAAGAAATTATGTTTGAATTATTTTTTTATAGAGCTAATGAAATGACATCCGAAGTATGGGATTATATATTTTTCAAAGATGTAAAGTTTCCGAAAACAGATATAAAGAAAGAGGCATTAGATCATATGCGACGTGAATTTCATTATTGGTATCCAGTAGATTTACGAGTATCTGGGAAAGATTTAGTACAAAATCATCTAACGTTCTTTATTTATAATCATACTGCAATCTGGCCTAAACAATCTGAGTTATGGCCAAAAGGTATCAGAGCGAATGGTCATCTCCTCTTAAATTCAGCAAAGGTAAAAAATATGATTTTCTTAATACATTTTACAATTACTGGAGAAAATGACAAGTAATTTTCTTAGATGTCTAAATCAGAGGGTAACTTCTTAACACTTACTGAAGCTGTAGAGAAGTTTTCTGCAGATGGTATGCGACTTTGTCTAGCCGATGCTGGTGATTCAGTAGAAGATGCTAATTTCGTAGAAAACATGGCTGATGCTGGAATTCTTAGATTATATAATTTTATTGAATGGGTTAAAGAAGTGTTGGATTCGAAAGATACCTATAAACAAAGACAATCATCTACATTTAATGACAAAGTTTTCGAAAGGTACTTATGAAAATATTTATAAAGTTTCGTTTTGAAAAATTTATAAAATCTATATTAAGTTTACAATTATATCAGTGAAATGAACTTGAAAATACAAGAAACCGGAGAAAATTATTCGAAAATGTTATACAAAGAAGCACTAAGAACAGGATTCTTTGAATTACAAGCAGCAAGAGATAAATATTTACAATTGAGTTCTCTAGATGGCATTAGTTGGACATTAATTATGAAATTCATAGAACTTCAAATTATTCTCTTGTCTCCAATTTGTCCACATGTAGCAGAACATGTGTGGTCTCTAATTGGTAAAGTAAGTTTTTTCTACTTAATACAACTTCTAAGCAATGACTACAACAAATTTAAATGAAATAACTAAAATTTAATAATGAACTTATTAATGTTAAAAATAATGAAATAACATTTTTATAGGAAGGTAGTATATTAAATGCCAAATGGCCCCAAGTAGGCGAAATAGATGAAGTTCTTATAAAATCATCACAATATCTTATGGATGCTGCACATTCGTTTAGGATTCTTTTAAAAAATTATTTAACGCCAAAGAAAGCACCTAAGAGAAAAAATGAAACGCCAGTTACAGAGAAACCTAATCAAGGTACTATTTGGGTAGCTAAAACATATCCTCCTTGGCAAAGTACTATTTTATCCACAATGAAAGACTTATACCTTGTAAGTAATATATAATAGAATATTCGAAATATTTTATTATTATATATAATTCTCGCCTATTGGCTTAGGACATATTTCCAACTTAGTATTTTTTCTCTTATTTCCTATGTTTACCTATCGCACTCTCACCCGCATTAATTATCTTTTTCTAAGTTACTAATCGTTAAGCTCTAATCTATTCTTCTGTTCATACCATATGTGAATACTATAAATATAATTAATTTATGTATTTATACTAAAATATTTTATGCAAAATTATTTTTCAGAAAAATGACAATAAACTACCAGAAAATAAAATTATTGCAACAGAATTGGGAAAACTACAGGAATTAAAAAAACATACGAAACGGGTAATGCCATTTGTACAAGTTATGAAAGAGAAAATGCAACTTGTCGGATTAAGTGCATTGAATTTAACGTTAGATTTTGATGAGTTTAAGATTCTCCAAGATAACAAAAATTATCTTCAAAATACATTAGATGTAAGTATTATATTCTTTTTAATATTTCTTATTAGGTTTAATAATTTTCTATTCACATCTAGCTAGAGGATATCATGATAAGGTATACGGATGAAGCTCCAGAAAAAACGAAGGAGGAATGTTGTCCAGGTGCACCTTACATGAATTTTTCTACTAAGCAAGGAGTGTCAATATGCATCATAAATCCACAGAAGTACAGTGGTTTATTTAGAATGGACATTATAATAGCAGATGGAGACACTATAGAGGATATAATATCACGAATCTTAAAAGAAAACAAAATTATAAAGAGTATGCATAAATCAAATTGATTTGACCTAACCTACAGTATTCACTAAATTGTTTATTTTTTTTTAGATCCAACGTCAATTTCTCTGTATCGCTATAATGATCCTCTCATGGGACCGAGGATAAAGACTAGGCCCGGTAATATATTAGAAGGTAAAACTCATATTCCACCCAATTGTGTATTTAATGTTGATATAGAAAACAAAAATGTAAATGTAAATGTAGAAGGAAGTTTATATTATATAGGTAATGAATTGATTTATATTTTCCAGTCTTTGGAGAATTAATATATAGGTATTCACATTATGTATAACTGTTTGTAATAATGTCAATATTGTAAAACGTTCAATATTGAAGTATGTATTTGTTTTATTGTTTAAATATTTTTTCATACATGAAATGTGAATTTTTAAATATGATATAAATAATATATAATTTATATTAATAAATTGAATGTATTTTGATCGATAAGAAACTTATACTGTTCTGTAACCAATTTTTTACATGTTTAATAAATAGTTATGGAATCTTTTGACATATTCTTTGTTTGAGCTTTAATTATAAAGAATATTTAAAGATCTTTAAATTTTATTAATTATATTATTAGGCTTGATCATTAAATATATATATATATAAAATATATTATACATGTATTTTATTAAAGGAGAAATTGTGCAAAAAAACTGTTTTCTCAATTTATGTACATATATATTTTTACATTTAGAAATGAAAGTTTCTTAAAATATATCCAATATAAAATGTAATCCAAAAATGATTATAGGAGAAATATTTTATATTAATTATAAATATGTATAAAAATATTTTAAATCTTCTGCTCATATTCTTAAGGATTTATTTTTATCCTGTAGTGTAAATGTGCAATATATGTAATAGAATTTCAACATTTAATTACTTTTCCATTTTTCTACCTCTGCTCGTATTTTCTTCACATCTACAGCATTTGTTCTACAACATCCACCTATGTATCGAACACCTAAATCAAGCCATTCGTGTATAAATTCCTGTAAAGAATATCCTTCTCCTTGTTTCATCCAACCCTGATCTACTGTATACTTTTCACCACTATTAGGATATACTACTAGTGGTATAAAGTCTTGTTTACAATTTTCATTTATTCCCTTTAATAAAGAAGTTACATTTTGTGGTGCGATACAATTAACTCCAATTGCTAAAATTTGTCCTGGCAAGGCTTCCTTGTAACACCATAGTGCTATGTCCTGAAAATGAGAGCCATCTGCTATGCTCTTTCCATCGTAGCTACATGAGAAAGACAACCAAGCTTTACTATTTGGAAACTCTTTCAATAATTTAACCAGTGCTTTTGCTTCTTGCTTGCATGGAATTGTTTCTATAGCTAACATATCAACGCCACTTTCTATTAATTTTTGAATACGTGGTCTGTGCCAATTCATAAGAATTTCTTCTGACACTGTTGAGCAATATTTTCCAGTATACTCTGAAGCATCATGCAAACAGGCTCCATAAGGCCCAACTGATCCAGCAATTAATGGATTTGCATTTATAACATTTCTTTTATTTTTTATCTCATCTTTGTATAAATTTATAGCTTCTTTAGCATAATCTACAGCTTTAGAAAACAAATTAAGACCTTCCTCTTCTGAAAGATTCATATACTTTGAAAAACCATCAACAGATGTTTGATAAGTGTTTGTCTGAATTATGTCTGCTCCAGCTTTTAAAAAATCCAAATGCGTAGAAATAACTGTATTAGGATTTGTAACAAGAAATCGTGCAGTCCATAAAGGATCACCATCTATTATATCACCAACATGAGTTGCTAATTGTGTAGAAAATCCACCATCTAACACCTTCACTTCTTGCATGATTCTCTTTTAAAATTATTATCAAATATTTTTAATATCAAGAATATCTATTCACAAATAAAAATATAAAATTATTTTTCAGTTTTAAACATTTTAAATATAACTATAATTTTGTGTAATAGTAATGCGTTTGTAACATCGAGAAAACCAACTTTTATTATTTCACGCACGTCTTGGCCGTTTAGATGTGTTTGCGAGTCTGAGGCAATAATTTCTACAATTGGCTTTATGAAATATACTTATTCCAAAGTCCATAACGAATCAGTGAGATAAATATTAACGTGAACAAAAGCTTAAGTATAATTGTTCCAAAAACCGTTAATTTTCTTCTTGTACCTACACTGTACAATTTTTACATTAAGATCAAATTTAGTCACGTGTTTACGTATGTTACGATAAACTACGTGTTATGATATCTATCATATATATATGCCTAACACTTTTAAATTTAGCAAATGACATTGATGTGATAAGCATTAACTAATAATAAATATTAATTGATATTTTTTGTTACAGAAGTTGGAAGTTGTTTTTTATTATCATTACTAATAGTGCTGAATTTAAGTTTTCATAGTGTTTTCATATTGTTGTAATGCAGTACACAACAAATGAACAAGATTAATACACAGTTTGTTTTATGACAAAAAAAATATAACAATATATATGTATGTGCAATGAATATATAAAAAAAACATATATATCTTCCTTCCTTAGTAGCAAATAATATTAACTGAAAATTGTTAATCGTAATATATATATAGATGTTATTAATTTTGATATATTTTGTTAAGATATATTATAAGTCAAAATATAAGATTATATAAAAACCTGCATATATTTTCTAAATATTTAATATATAGGTCACAGAACTTTACTTAAAATAAACAGGAAAAAAATAATTCATTTAACATAATGACATATTTAAAATAATTGATTAAATAAAACAGTTAATCCATTATGACTCCCCTTTTCTCTTGAAATTCCTTACTTCTTTTCTAATTGATTTTATATCTTCTGCATACATTCTGCAACATCCTCCAAGATAACGTATTCCAAGTTCTAGCCATTCAGGAATAAAATTTTCAAATGAAGCAGAGTTTCCATTTTTTATCCAGCCTTCACTTTGTAAATAGATTTCACCGCTATTAGGATATGCGATTAATGGTATAAACTCATTCGCTGGCCCTGTATTGATATTTTTTAGTAAAGGAGTTACGTTTTCTGGAGCAATGCAATTTACACCAATGGCAACTATTTGTCCTGGTAATGCCGTTTTATAGCAACGTAAAGCAGTTTCTTGGAAATTACTCCCATCTACTATGTTTTGACTGTCTTTTTTGCAAGAAAATGAAAGCCATGCCTTAATGTTTGGATATTCTCTTAAAAGTTCAATTAATGCTTCTGCTTCCTGACAGCAAGGTATAGTTTCTAGTGCTAATAAATTTATATCAGCATCTACAAGAGCATTTATACGTGATTTGTGCCATTCAATGATGGTATCACGAGGTGTTGTTTTACCATAAGTTCCATTATATTCAGAACCATCGTGTAGGCTAGCTCCATAAGGTCCACAAGAGCCAGCAATGATAGGATTCTTATTTTCAATATCATTGTTCTCTATAATTTCTTTAATATAATCATTCACTGCATTTTTAGCAAGATTTACAGCTTTGTGTAATAATTTTATACCTTCCTCTTCAGTTACAGATAAATATTTCATTAAATCAGGAACTGAAGCTTGATATGTACTTGTTTCAATAATATCTGCACCTGCTCGTAGAAAATCTAAATGTGTAGTATAAACTGCATCGGGATTTGTCGCTAAAAATCTTGCTGTCCACAGAGGATCGCCATCAATTTTTGCACCAATATGAGTGGATAATTGTGAACTAAATCCACCGTCCAAAATCTTAATATCCATATTTTTCAATATTATATGAAATTATGTTTTGTGTAATACGAAGGTTATCATATTTTTCTATTAAAAATTTAAATAATGAACCTGATAATGAAATGATGATATTGTGATTAATTTCAAATTAATTTAATATTTAATAGTAAAGTAAAAGCATCTCGCAATTGGATACGGAGTTGAACTATACTGGCTATTTGATAATTCTGTAATTTAATCGCGATAACCTTTCATGTCTGTCGTGGTGCTGAATATTTATTTTTCTTTGGATAAACTGCGGTTTTATGCTAGGTTATCTAAAACGAGGAGTAAACAAAATCTATTATCACAAAATAACGTTGTAAGGAAATTAATTCTAATTATTACCCAATTTATTACATACCTACATCGAACGCATATAACATATAACACATATAACATTGAATTTCATCGCCCGTAAAATGATCGATGTATGATTTCTTACAAATTTTAAATTTTAAGTAATGTTTTGTAATACAGTTAATGTTCTATGAAAAACATTGTAACTTGAATAATTTAAGTTTTACGTTGGATTACAATATTTAAATACATTGTAAATAAAACACATATTGTCTCAAATATACTTTTGTTTGTAATTAAATCTAGATATTTATAATATTTCGAAAATTATTATGTTTCTAAAATATATATTCGATTAAATATAATACATTTCTAAAGTTTTTATCGTGAATAATTTAAACTTTATTTGTTTAATATTTTAAATCATAATATTTAAATAAGAGATTTATACATTTAAACACATAATATTTAAAAATCCATTGCTTCAATCAATTCAAAAGATCATTGCTTTAAATACTACTAAGTTTTTAAAACGTACATTCGATTAAAAATAATAGATTTTTAAAATCATTATCGTTTTTTAAACTATTGCATTTATATTGTATTTAGACATTCAGGTGTAATTAAGTAAATTTTGAATATTTTATAGTATATGAGAGAATAATTAATATTATTTAAAAACCATATTTAAATGCGTTTATATATTTATATAATGAATTATACCACATTTATTTTATTTAATACATATGTAAATCTCTCTTTATCTGTAACCTTGAATTTGATTTACCAATAATGGAACATAGTTAAGCGTTAATAGTTCAATAATATATCGAAGATCATTTTATATTTTTAACGAAACGTAATTTATATTTATAGTTGTAAGTTGTTATTGCTGTTAATGTTACTGATATACAAATTGTCAGAAATAAATACTTTTACCTGTTTATAAAAATAATCGTGATTTATTTAAAAAATTTTGTTCCAAATGCATGAAATTAATTACTGATAATCTTTTGAACTTCGTGCATGCTTCTCTCCAATGAAGTTTGAAGAAGTTTATATCTCAAGAAAGGAACAGAATGGTATCAGTAGTAAGTATCCTCACTATAAAACTTATCATTTTTTAATTATTTTATTATTATAACTAGAATTATACAATTTTTATTAAAAAATATAAATTTGAAAGAGAATAACAATGTTTTAAATGTTAATATATTTCTAGTTGTATAGATAATATTTATTATGAATGGTGAAATTTTAATTAAGTTTTAATGCATGTAAACTTTTAAATTATAGTTTGTGTATTAGATATGTATTTAGGTGGGATTTTAAGTATATCAGAAGTAATTGCTTTAACTTCTGAACAATTTGAATGGCTTTTTAAAACTGTTGTTGAACATTACCCAGATATTGCACAATATGTAGCACATATGAGATTATTTGCATCAGTTAAAAATACTAAAAGATGTTTTTATGAATATTTAGATAATTTGGATACTTCTGATAAAGACAATGTACAATAACAATTATTATTATGTAATTTTAATTTCATAATTTTATGATATGGACTTTTGTTTATGTAATAAAATAAATATTATTTGGAGATTAATATATTGCATATGCTAGTATTTATGTCATTTATTTTTAAAAAAGGAAAATGTATTGCTTAGACATCCAGCTTTAATAGTAAAATTATTAAGGGTATTTTTTACCGCAGAATCACATTCTGAACAATCATAAACAAAACCCTGAACTCGAATCTATGTCAAAGCAAGAAAAACAATTATTAGATACAATAATTTTTGAGTAAATTAAAAGAAATTATAGTTTAATTATATAATTTTATTGCGAGTAAAGGATTATGAAATATAGCGTTAATATGTGTATTTATTATTTCAGATACAAGGAAAAATTTCATATTCCTTTTGTAATACATAAGCAGGAAAATAAAGTGTAAACAATTCTTACATCAATTCAAATGTGTTTGCAAGTTACGAAAGATAACGAATTACGTGTTGCAATTCAAGAAGTTAAGAAAATATGTAATAGCAGAATAAATCATCTCGTATGGTCAGATATATATATATAATGAAATTTAACTTTTCACTTAAATAAATCTAGCTATTTAAAATAAATTACCTAATTATAAGAACCAAACATTTATTGTTACTTAAGATATTCAATAATACAAAGTCAAACTCATTAGAAATAGAAATCCATGTTTATAATATTCCAAGACTTTTTTCAACAATAGCATGTGGTTGCCCCATTTGTTCTCTAAATTCAGGTATGTTTAATATGTCTTCAAACCTAAATGTATAAAAAGTTATTAAAATCTTAATATTTGTATTAATCAATGTTTCAGAAATTATAAACTAATGTCCTGAGGATGTATGTATAATTATAAATAGATTGGGAATATTTATGCAAATACATATTTTTATGAATATAATGAAAGGAAACCTAAATACAAAATTGTTTTACTTACTAAAAATTCTAACGAGTGCTCTACTCTTTTATTCTACCTTATAAGCATTCTGTTTATTTTTATAACTTTAAATCTCACATAAATGCATAAATTTATACAATCTAATTATATTAGATATAGAAATTAATTCAATGTCTTTTTTGTATAAGGCTTTTAGATATTTATGATTTAGCATTTATTTATCTCTGTTACTTTTAGGCCAATATTAGTTTATTTAAATGACAGGAAATTGTATTTTGGGTCACTTTAAATAGCGCAAATTCTTACTACATTTGAGTATTACTATTATGTTACTTGTTTTGTCAATTCATAGTTAAAATTGATAGTTTAAAATCCAAAAATAGAGGAAAATGTTGCATTTCAGGCAGATCTGTAGTTGGTTCAATGTAGGTATCAAAGGTAACAAATTAATTTCTCTACCTAATAAATTATTTAATTTAGATAGATGAAATATATTAATTAATTTACCCTATTTCTTCATCCTTTCCAAGTAACACATCTTTCATCATGTGTGATGATGGAAGAAATGGAAGTCTTCCAATTTTTTCAGTAGCTTTTAATTCCATTGCTAGACGCATTGGAGCATGTAATCCTTGTGTATTTCTTAATAACACCATGTTCATGCGAGTACGATTCTTCTCATACTAAAAAGTATACACATATTTAATATATATTATAAATTTTTGTACAAATAATTGAAAATCACAAGAGAAGACAATAAGTCACAATTCTCATTCTTTACAGAGAAGTAGTTTAAAATGGAGTATATTGTCAACAATTCTACAATAATATTCTTATATTATCAAAATTATTCTTTTATTTAATTTTGAAATTATATATATATTTAGAAAAATATATTTCTTTCCCACTTTCTATAATTTTAAAAATATTGTTTACCACAATATAAAAATATTATTTGTTTTAATACTTAGCCAACAAGACAGGGAGATCTCTCCTCTGTGAAATATATATATCGCTGTATGACCGAACAGGGAGATCTCCTTTTTTGAATTTAGTAACGTGTTTTTCCTTTTTTTTTTTTTTTTTTTTGTTATTATCAATTATTGTTTACCTAGTACTGCTCTCAATTAATTGCGCCACTTTTTTCGCTTTTATAAAGTACAGTACATAATAAAATACACCAATTTAATGGTTTAAAAATTAATTAAAAAGGTACACTATCAGTTATGACTAAATAAAATTATAATTGAACGATACCACACCATAAAAAAAATACTAAAATGTATTATGAATTTTTAATTTCACGTTCAAGTCATGTTATTTATCTTTAGTCATCTTTAATGTTTTTAACTTTACCTCTATTTTTTTATACTTTTAATATGCATTCTTAATTTGATGTTTTGTATAAACAATATGTGAAATCGTTAAGCAAAATCATTACCGCAGAATATAATTGACCACTTAAATAATTTTTAAACTTCTTTGTCTTTTAAGTAGTGAAAATTAGTCCTCAATACTTGGAAAAATATGCAATGGACAGTGTATAGGTTGGCTTGTTTATTGCAGTGAGAAACGTATGGTTCGCTGTGGCACATGGGGTTGGCTAAGTGTTAATAGTTATATCTTTAGCTTCTAAGAAACATCATTGACTATATCTTTGAATTTAACAAACTCTTCCCATTTTCAACTATGTACTTTATTAATTTATTTTAAAATATCCCTTCCTAGTCATAAAGTGACAATGAAATAAAAAAATCAACAGTCCTGTTCTTTCCCTATGATTTTCAATTGTTACTCCAATAAATAAAATTATTTTTTTTACACTTCTCTCAGATGCTTCCAATGGATGTGCATAACCTATGTGCTGCCTAGATGCTGTTAATCTAACAAGAAATAATAATATGATTGATATTAAATGTTAGAAATTCAACTGTTAATAAAATTGTGTAATAATTTAGTCGTACCCTGAAACCATTGGATTAGGTATACCATAATTGTCATCGTGAATGTTGAACTGGTCGTTTACAGTAGGTTTTGGAACAAGTGGTGGCAAACCAAAACTCTGAAACATATTATTTTAACATTGTTATATTGAATCAAGCAATGAAAATTTGCACTTTCTTCTTTAGTTCAAACTCGTTTCATAATAAGGTAAAGTTGTGAAAGATATTTGTAAATATCTTTTATAACATTAGCTTACAACATTACCTCATTATGAAACAAATGTTTTTCGAAAATATATATTTAAAATATTATAAATTGTATCTAATGTGTATAAAATAATTAATGTTTGTATTATTTCTTACCATTATTACTTAGTTATATGAAATTCAAGCCTTTATGGAAACCAAAAGTCACGCTAGATGAATTCACAGCATAATATGTATATATTCATTGGGTTCATAAACTCATTGAAATGTGCCTTGACGTTTCACATGTACAAGTAATGCAAGTCAGTGGTAACATCATAAATAATACATAATACAGAGTTCATATCAAATAACGTTTTTCGGTGTACAAACTATAATAATAATAATCGATAATGCTCAATTTATGTTTTGAATTTTTTACATAGTTCTGTCAGAAAGGAAATGAAAGTACTAACATTTGCGGTTCTGGTTGTTTCCAGATTAGTGCTGCTTCCAGTGGACAAGTACTGAAGATGTTCCGCACTAAAACCTATGTAGCTCAATCACAAACGAGGTATTACTCATTGTGACTCTATGCTACAAGAGTCTCTTTTATCGTATAGTTCGGTCGAAAAGTTCATACCTTTTTATCTGAGATAAACACAAGTATAAGAATAACAAAATCACGGAATAATTAAATAAAGTTCCTTCAGTGGATAATGGATCAGTGGAATGGTAATGGATGTAATAATTTTGATATATTTTCTATGTACAATAACCTTTTAGATTTAATATTAAATTTACTTTCCTTTCGATAATGTTTTTTTTATAATAAAATTTAAATTTCATTTTAATAGTAATTTTAGTAGTTGATAAGCTGCGAATAATATTTTTAACGTGATGTATCTGTTTTGCCATATGTATGTATTCGTTTACAAAAATAATAAAAATGGACGAAAAAATTAACTGCAGATCAGATTTGACATCATGACTAATTTGTGATTCACGATTTTTATTTTTTCTTAGTAAAACTTATTAATTCTCTAACTTTCAATCTATAGTTGAAATTATCAAGATT
This sequence comes from Bombus pascuorum, assembly GCF_905332965.1. NCBI lineage: Eukaryota > Metazoa > Arthropoda > Insecta > Hymenoptera > Apidae > Bombus > Bombus pascuorum. Next base: position 231,718 of record NC_083495.1, on the reverse strand, counting down.
ATACGTATTAAGATTGATAAGTTAACAAGAGGTGTTTAATAAATAACTGATGAGCAATACTTTTCCTTCTGAGGTAGCCAGCGACTGCCTTTTGTTTACATATTTAGCATTAAAGATAATAACATGTAATGGCGCAAGAAAAAGAAAAAAATGAGAGAAAAGACAAAGTGTTAGTGTGCTATGGGTGTATCGTGTTCGTGTCTATTTATTCGCCCATTAAACACGTGTAAGGTTTGGGCCTTAGCGCTAGGTCCTCAGCCTATATTCTAACAGTTAGGAGGCAACTGGATATTGCACAGCAACAAGTATAATCAAGGAAGATTCATAAGCACAATGTCAGCACAACATAACCAAATTTTATAACAATATCATTCGTCGTCTCGTTTCAATCGGAGAAGTCTCACCAATATATTAATGAATTTTTTATTAACAAAAGATAAAAAATAAAAAATTTTCATTGTTACGTTAGCATTGTCTCTATGGCACGAAGGCGATATAGATCTTGAAAGAAAAGCTGCTATTGCGTCACATTACTCGTAACACTAGTTCAAAGGGGAACCACCCCAGTGGTGAGGATAAAGCAGATAGACAGTTACTAATAGATCCTTAAAAACAGTTATAGACAAAGTATCATTTGAATGTTGGTTTTCAAAATGTTTTTGTCCATAGCACTTACGTATTAATTAGTTAAGTCTAAGTATATTAAATTTTGTATCATTTAGTAGTGCATACTTTCATATGATTGTGAATTTGTTATGACCCAACTGCAGAAAAAAAATTTACGGACTGAAATTATGTATGTATTTGTAAGAAAACACGATACGCTATGGAGCGGTCGCCTGAATTTCATTATTTCCGGCTCTTCATTCTTTCACTGGCCAGCCGAGGGTGGCAAAGGTCAGGCGATCGTCCCGGATATTCAAGCCTCACATTTTCTTACAGAAAATCGTAGAAAACTGCGATTTTCATCATTTTTAACCGTTTTATAGACTACTGTGACGCGATACGAAACGAACAGACGAGTTCAAATTATTTTTTTTCGGATAATTTTTTAACTACTCGGTGTATACTGGGCAACTAGTAGTGTCGTGTTTTACGGGCGCCTTACCTCGATGCGGACATTACACAGGATCCGGGTCCTCTAGGACCATATGGAGTTGGGATACGCCCAACCGACGCACAAGTGTACCCAGTACTCTTGCTACCTTTAGTAGTTAGGCCTGCAGGGGCTTTCACTCGTCTAAGGTAAAACGGGGCTATCTTTCCTTAAGCCCTACCGTCTCCCGGGACGGTTCCGGAGCAGTTGGTACGCTGCTCACCAGCCGGCGTAACCGTTCCGAAGTCACGAGGGGGGCACACGCCTTCGGGGGGGGGCGGCCGCCTAGCCAGCGACTCGGCTATAAACCACTGCCACCACGAGTCCATACCCGAATTTTGGACGAACAGAGTGGTCGCTACTCCCTCCGGGCTAACACTCGACCGCCTGTGGTACCAACTTATGTCATTGGTGGGACCACCGTGTGGATGTACGGCCACGTCACTGCTGGCCCGGCGACCTGCTAACTGGGCATTCAACAGACCCAGATGGGACTTCACGCAAGCGGGGACCTGCGGTACTTTTGTATCCAGGGAATTCTCCCGGCGGTCCCTTCATTCGCATCAGGATCGTGGGTGCGCTACTACCCAAGATCGCGTAGAGAGAGTATGGCCGCACTTCGGCTTGCACATACTTCCCTGCGGAGTACATAGAGGACTCACGTAAGCGGAACGCTTGTTCCGACGGTCCTCCCTGGCTGCGGGAACATGGGTTTGCTAGCCCCCATAGGCTTACGCCCTCCCTGCGTAGTGTATACTGGGCAGAAAATATAGTGCATATAAAATGCAGGACGATGTACTTCGAACAACCACCAATAATGACAAATAATGTTACGTTCTATTTAGTCGCCGACGAGAAGGTAGCGTCAACTCACGTTTAATGCAACTGGCAATAAGCTCCACTTTCGGCTAACCTGCTATGTGCGGGAATACTGGCACGGGAGAGGATTAAAGTTGTTCGAAAGTAGATTAACAATATAAAATGATTTATTGAAATCTTACTTGATTTCGATATTGATAATTGACTGACGGATATGAAATTCTTCAGTTGACAAATGATGATTCTTCGGTTGACAAGTGATGATTCTTCGATAAACAAAATGATAACTAATTCTTCGATAGACAAAATGATAACTGACTCTTAGATAGACAAAACGATAACTATTTATTCGATAACCGAACGGTAAATATTCTCATGCTGACTTCTCTGAGTCGCTACATTTATATCCGTCGAAGATGAAAAAAGATCGGGTCTTTCTTTTGAAAATGTTTGGGAAGATCCCCAACGTTTGTTCAACTGCCGACTTCGTTTACAATTTAAATTGTCATAATATCTGTTACGTCGGCCGACTCTCTACCTGAGCCGGACCTCACCTCGCGGACGTATGGCAGCCAGATGCCCGCACATCTTTATTGCGTACTCTTGAAGATACTCGCAGACTGACTATAAATCTCAGAAAACTCTGGCGAAAGTCTTTCATCGCAAACAAGGGCTTTTTCACGAAAGCGTTTTCTAAGGTTTCCGGTTAGCGTCTGGAAAACACGTGAACGCTAAGTGTTCACACGTGCGATGCCTCCTACTCCCAACTTTCCATCGAGGGTGGGTAATACCCTTCCTAGTCCATCGATAGTCTTACTAACCAATAGAAACAATTTCTATTACCCTCACTTTTCCAACCAAAAACTGTCATCAACAAATCAGATGATTCCGTGCGTTAGACACACCCTTCCTTAGCTCACCTTCGACACAGCATCGTCACTATCAAGTCAGTTCGTCTTCGTCGTCAAATCAGTCAACACGTCTACAACGATCTAAAGTCGCAATCTAACATTTTAACCGATCAGTCGCAGTCGAAAACTCTCTGTACGGTCGCGTCCAAATCAGTCACATTGTACAAGATCTAACTCGAACATTCTAGTGGTAACTTCCGATACTATTTAAACCAACACCTTATATAAACTGTAAGTGTTATTCTGATACAACTATACATATTTATTCTACAACCGTAGAATAAGTTGCATTCATTGAATCATCCCGGTTATCCTAAACGAAGCACGGGGAGCGACCATTTCGCGGCGTCGATTAGCCGAATCGTAGCGAGAATTTACGACTCTCGCTGACGCGTTTCCTCGCGACCGCGTCTCTCCGTGAACGGTCGCAACAATATCGTTATAAAAACATAATATAAAAACATAGTTAGATGAGTTTTCGCAAGATATAATTTTTAGTGGCTTTAACTGCCTTTCACTTTAAATACTGTAAACACGGTTTCGAATAAACGTTTTAAATTATCTCGGTGTTACGATCGTTCGCGGAGAGACGCGGTCGCGAGGAAAACGCGTCAGCGAGAGGCGTAAATTCTCGCTACGATTCGGCTAATCGACGCCGCGAAGTAGTCATTCCCCTTGTTTCGGTTAGGATAACGGGGGTGGTTCAATGAATGCAACTGTAGGCTACAGTTATATTATATATATATATATTTCCACCAGATTACAACACTTACAGCGTAGATAGAAATTATTTGATTTCGTCGTGTTGGAAAGTACAATGATTGACCCGAGAGTTGATAGAGTTAGCGTGTTGAATGCCGAGAAATTGTTAGAATTGTAGACTTGACTGCCCGATGATCGAAACAACAGTAATGTTGACTGTCCGAGGTATGTAAGAGCAGTAACAGACCCATCTCGTACTATTTAGGAGGAAAGCTCGATGTGGGTGTACCCTTTTTGAACTAAGAATGCGGATTCGTTGATGACGGTTTTTGGCCGGGAAAGTGAGGGTAATAGATATTGTTTCTATTGGCTACTAAGATTGCCGATGGACTAGGAAAGGTCTTAGTCGCCCTTGATAGAAAGTTGGTAGTAGGAAGCATCGCACGTGTGAAAAACTAACTTTCACGTGTTTTCCAAAACCAAACCAGAAACCCCAGAAAACGCTTTCATAAAAAGACCTTTGTTTGATCTGAAAGACTTTGGCTAGAGTTTTCTGAGATTTATGGTCAATCCTTGAGAATCTTAAGAGGTACGGAATAAGGATGTGCGGACATCTGGCTGTCATACGTTCGCGATGTGAGGCCTGGTCCAGATAGAGAGTCTGCCGACGCAACACTCGGTTTAGGAGAATTTATCAATTTTACTTTCGCGCTATGAATCGCGCGGGTCGCGAGACGCGACGATAAACAATCATAACTTATGGATTCTATGCTCTACAAATACATTGAGTGAGGACATCGAAACGGAAAATACCGTCAGTGTGTAATGGAAACTAGTCAATCAAACAAGGAAAAAGAAAGAACAACTAACACTCCGGAAAATGCAAATACAGAAATAAGATTAGTTAATGTAAAATTTAATCCCAAGTGGTTAGAAGTTGAACCACCCAGACAAAAAAAAGACATACCTCAATGCATGCGGTGCCAACAATATGGACACACAAAAAACTACTGCAACAGAAACCCGGTGCGCGTCAAATGCGCAGAAAAGCACTTGACAACGTACTGCCCATACACGGGAAAAATAAACGAGGTAAAGTGCTACAACTGCAATGGAAACCACCCAGCCAGCTACAAAGGCTGCCCAGCCAGAAAAATACTCCAACGTAAACTGTTTCCGCCGCTTAGAAGCAGGACATATAATTACAAGAAAACACTTGCTTTATTTCTGTTTCAACTCATTTTCGACGCAGGGTCGTCACTTGTTGTGAACTTCACTGGGCACTAGACACTCGTATGCACGCTTCGGCAGTCGAAAGAAAAACGATAAAATATATTAAGGCAGACCTGATGGAAAAAGGACGCGAAATAAGTAATGTAATCAATCTGATCAAGAGCGGCATATCAGCACCACTACCAATATTCCTTATAGAACTTGAGTAAGCAAAAACAACAAAGAAGTCTATAACATTAACGTGATATGTAGTACGTTCATAAACATAGAACCACCGAGGGCAAACAGAAATATATCACAATATACCAGATGCCAACGACACGGTCACACGAAAAGTTACTGTAATAAACCACTGACATGCGTCAAATTTATAAGGACACATTTTTCGAACAAGTGTACACACGGTAAAAAAATAAGAAATGTAATCTGTTCAAATTGTAAAAACAATCATCCAGTAAATTATAAAGGTTGTGTGACAAGAAAAGAGCTCCAAAGGAAGCTGTTTCCTTCAACCAGATACGGATATGTCTCAAACCAACCAACAGCACAAACAAATGCAACTATTTTAAAAACAAGTAATGAACAAACATTGACTCTAGCCACAAGGAACGAAAGCGACGCAGAAATTACAAAGGCAGACGATACTAAACCAATAACTACCTAGGGCGAAAAATAGACGACAAACATTGTTCGATTGTTCGCGGTAGATCGCGTCAACGAGAATCATAAATTCTCGTTACAATTTGATAATCGACGCCACGAATTGGTCGATCTCCTATTTCGTTTAGGATAATAGAGGTGGTTGACTGATTATAACACTGAAGTAACAAGTTATAATATATACTTTATTCCAACAACTTTGTAGATATTTATATCTATTAACTATTTATAGTTATACGACGTGCGTACAGACGTATTCTCAGAGACGTGTAAATAGAGGCGTCACAAACAGATATTTTTACGTTAAAATTGGTAACGCAACCTTCACGCTCAAAGAAATTCACGCTGGGGTATCACAGGGAAGCGTCTATGGGCCTGTTCTTTACCCTGTATTCACAATAGGCATGCCAATAATACCGGAGACAGGTACATACAGCTTTGCAGACGATACCAGTCACACATAAAAATATCGAAATTCCAATAAAAAATCTACAAGATTATCTAAATAAAATATTAAAGAGCTAGGCGAAAGAAAACAAAATCAATCCAAATTTAAAATAAGTGCTCGCACATTACCTTTGCTTTAAACAAGAAAGAAACTCCTAAGGTCAAATTGTTAAGTCAGGAAATCCGATAGACAACTTTCGTTAAAACCAATTAATTTTTCTTTCTTAGGCAACTTACAATTAGTATTCCGTCCATCTCGGATAGAAAAGTACATATGAATGTACCGTAGAACTGTAAAATTAAATAGGTTCTTGTAGCGTGGTATTCAATAGGTTCTTGCTTATACTTGTGTATAGGCTCTTGTAATGCTAAATTGCAACAAAATAATTTTTTAACGACAATAACATACCCAATGTACAAAAAATATCAATTAATATAAATTATAGATAAGGTGCTGTTTTTAATTAAATAATGCAATGTAGTTTGTGAAACATTTATTAAAAAAACATAAAAAGGCTTAATTTAACAATTATACTAATAATTTTTGTTAAGTAAAGAAATTTTCGTTTTTTTATTTAGTTCTCGAATTCTTATATATGTAGACCTCCGGATAAGGGAAAGAATGACTTCCAATGGGATTATAACTTCTGAAATACTTAATTTTTCATTGGGAATTTCAGCGATATTTACAAAGCTATTTTGTAAAATACGCAAAAGGCCGTAAAGCATACTTTATATCATTTCACCATGATTCTATACACTTTTCTGTATGGGATAACGAGTTGCATCGTTTAACACATTAAGCACTAAGCTTCTCATTGTCATTGACTAAACTGATCAATACCACTTTTTGTCAATTTCACAATTTCATTATGTAAATGTGCGATTAATGTTTCATTCTCAAAAAATAAATTACTTATTTCCATTTATTACAAGGAGATGACATAAGCAATATTAAATTCCAAGGTGAATTTTAAAAATATTGTTTGCAACATATTGTACACAATATTGTACACAAAGTTAATTAATGTGGCATCTGAACGGCTTAAATAGAACTCCATTTTAAAAAACGCAATAGTTTTTCATGTTTTCTTTGTGTTCACTTGCAGAAAAATTAATGATACCAAATCGTGTCTTTTTTTATGTCATTCAATCTTTGTTTGAATCATTTCGTATATTTGTAAGCAATTTTCTAGTAATTTGACACGTTGAGTAGAATATTCCACATGCTAAGAAATAATATCTTGCTTCTTTGTTAATAACATTCTACCTATTTACTTTCTCTCCGATTGTAAAATATAAACATAAAATAAATGTCAGTGTAAAAGCTAATAAGACTTTACATTTTTAAAGAGAACATGAGTTACATTACAACTCATTGTTCTTTTGATCAGTTTTCATCCTCGTGATGATTAGAAGAACACGATATAAACTTGAATTTCAAGGTCGATCTTAATTATACTCCAACATTCTTTAATGAATATTTACCGAACCAATGTCCACCATGGAAGAGGAATACAAAAGTAGAAAGAGTTACATCTTTCCTTGTCTTTCGTACGATGAATTTTACAAAATAAAAATTAAAGTATCCACTAAATTAATAATTTTTTGACATAAATAGGTTAATCATTTTTTATAATAAAGAATCTCGAACTGCATTGATTAAAAATTCTACTTAAAAAGTTGATCGTTACATAACTTTTTTGTGCCCACTTACAGAAAAACCGATAGTATCGCAATATATCTCCCTTGAAGCGATTCGACTTTTATTTGAAACATTTCTCGCTACAGATAATAATAGTAACGTAAATCAAAATGTTAATATCTGTACAGAAAAACTACGTAGCAATTTATACATAGGTATGTTACAGATCAAGAATCAGTAGACTTTGAAAAATCAAAGGAAATTACATTACTAAATATTCCTAATACACGCCGTACATATGTATAACTTGTCACATCGTGCAATAATTGCATAGCATTATGATATATAACATTTTTTTAAACATAAATGGAATATAAATTTGCTATATTACGTGCTATATACGTATAGTATAGGAAACTATACAGTAGTCGCACGTTTACAAGACACTCTGTATAACTTTATCGATAAAACAACACACATGTTGTGAAAAAACGTCAAGTCACATCGCATATCCATTCAGCATTGAACAAAATTAAATTATGTTTATGAAATTATAAAGTGACTATAATTTATATTAAATTAATATTACAATTAGTTAATCAAGAAAATGAAAGATGCGTTTATACAGTAGAAGAGTTTCACTACGTGAATCATTTCTTGAAATACTAGCAAGAAGATCATTAATTCCAAAAAGGGTAAGTATAATTAGTTTCTTTTAATTTTCGGTGAAAGATACGTATTTGAATAAAATTGAAAGTTTTCGTTAATATTATTATTACATTTGTTGATTTTATAAAAATATATTCTATATTGAGAAGTAAATTCAGTTAAATTCATTTAAACTGTTTGCACTTAAAATATCTTATCAATATCAATATTTTTTAGCAACTAAAAAAATACAATATCACTGACATGATATACATGTACATATATACTGTATTACTCTACATACCGTTGAAATAGTGGTACGCGGATACCTGAGTATCTGGGATTGGGACGGGTCGAAAAAAGTTTGATGGGAGGCGAAACCAAAAGTTTCCGGATTTCGGGACGTGATTTAGGTATAAGCATAAGCGAGCAGTTTAACTTATACCCTGTACTTCGTTAGTGTTTTAACTTCGGATCGACTCGGCAGCCCCAGATTCAACTATGTATACATATACTTCATACATAGGGATAAAAAAGGCAAGTTACATGACTACCACAGTGATTCTACATCTCTGAAGTGGTGGAGATTTGTTAAAAAAAGATGAAATTCAAGATTAGATTTTTTTTTACTTGCATCGTTTTCTATTCATCACGGGACCAAATTTGTCAAAGGAATCATGGATTGCGACTCAACTGTTTTTTCGAAAAATGATGTTAAAGTACCATTGGCTTTTCTATTGACATAATTTACGATATGTTTACATTTTACAGTCAGGTACAAAATAAATAACGTGATATTAATGAGAAAACAGGAAATTATAATATTTCTTAGCACGTAAGATAACCTACCTTAAATAGAATAAAGCAACTAACTTCATGATTTTATGAAATTACTTATTGTACAAAAAACGACCTTTCAAACAAAAGTTGAATGGCATCGAAGAGAGCACAACTTAATGTTATTGGTATGTTTGCAGTTGGACACGTACATGGCAGATGAAGGTCGACTATGTTTTTTAAAAATAGAATTGCATTTCTTTATGCGTTGGCCGATGCATCTAGTTATTTCATATAGAAAAGTATCCAGATATTCATTCCAAAAACCGGTCCAAGATAGATTCATATTTTCTGTTATTTTGTTTAAAAAACACAATTTATTATAATGTTTCTCGAACCAATTGTTTTTTGTTTGAGTAGAATACAATCCTAACAAAAAAAGGTTAACTTTGAATTTCAAGATCTAGATCAATAGTACGGCAACTTTTTTAAATAAATCTCCAGCGATTCAAAGATATCGAATCACGATGTTATGGTTATACCACTTAATTTCCTCGTATCCTGTAATTACTAATTGTAGGAGAAGATTTTATTTTATTTTGGTTTTTTACAATTTGTCCTGAAGGACATTCGGTAAAGTGTTATATCATATTGGTAAAAAAAAAAATAAAATAAAAATAAATGTAGCATGTGGGTAGCTACCCCCAGCGGAGTGCCATCTTCGTGTTTCCTAGGTTATATCTTTTATGAGGTCTATTGGGTGCTTCCTTTTTAGTCATCTTGCGATGTTTGTTGTGTTGTTCGTTTCCGCTGCCAGCTAGTTCGGGTGTGCTTCTATTCTTTCTCTGTATCTTTTTGCGAGTCTGGTAATCTCCTCCTTGACCGTTGGTATTCCTAGGTCTTTCCGTATGTCCTCATTTTTAACGTACCACGGGGCGTTTACCATTGTTCTAAGGATTTTGGCTTGGATTGTTTCTATTTTGTTTATATGGCTCATTGCTGCTGTTCCCCATAGTGGAATTCCGTATGTCCAGATTGGCTTTATGATTATTTTGTATATTTTTAGTTTGTTTTCTGTGCTTAATTTGGATTTTCGGCTTGTTAACCAGTGCATCCGTCTCCTTGCTGTCTGTATTTTGTCTATTATTGATTTGATATGCTGTTTCCATGTGAAATGTGTATCTATGTGAAGTCCAAGGTATTTGACTTGCCTTGTTTGTGTTATTTGCGTGTCGTTCAGGAAGATGTTTTGTGTTATCTGTTTTCTCAGTGTGAATGTGATGTGGTTGCATTTGTGAGGGTTAGCTTTAATTTGTTTGTCTTGCAGCCACTTTTCTATTTTTGTGATATGCTCTTATAGTATTGTGGCTGCTGTTACAGGGTTAGTGTGCCTGACTAGTACGGCTGTGTCGTCCGCGAACGTCAATATTTTTCTATTGGTAGTTGTTGGTATGTTGGTCGTGTATAGTGTGTATAATATGGGTCCTAGGACGCTTCCTTGCGGAACCCCTTCTTTGATGTCTTTGACTTCGGAGTGTGCGTCCTTGATTTTTATTGTGAAGTCTCTGTTGCTTATGTATGATTTTATTATTTGGTATATTTTTTCCGGGAATTGTTTCTCGATTGTTTGAATTAGGCTTTCGTGGTTTATTTTGTCGAATGCTTTCTCTATGTCCATGAATAGGGCTGTACAATATTGTTTGTTTTCTATTGTGTGTATTATTTCGTTGACGAGTCTGTGCATTTGTTCTATGGTGAAGTGTTTGTTTCTGAATCCAAATTGATGGTCTGGTATTAATTTTTCCTTCTCTATTATTGGTTTTAGTCGGGCGTATATTACTTTTTCTAGTATTTTGGAGAGCACGGGAAGTAGTGATATTGGTCTGTAAGATGTTGTTTCGTGTGGGTCTTTGCCTGGTTTGGGTAACATTATGATCTGTGCCTGTTTCCATAATTTAGGATAATATTATATTCTTAGTATTGCATTGAATATTATAGTGATTAGTCGTATCGCTTTTGGAGGGAGGTTTGTCAAGATTTTACCATTGATTAGATCGATTCCTGGTGCTTTGTTGTTTTTTCGATTATGTTTCCAATTTCTTGCGCTGTTTTAGGTATGGTGTATTGCTTGTCAATTGCGGTGCTAGTGGTTAGCGCATCGTCGTCCGTATGGTTATTGTGGTTGCTGTTATTGATGTTGTGTGGTGTAAATGTGTTGCATAGGTGGTTGGAAAATTCTTCGGCTTGCTCTTCGTTGCTTCTTGCCCATGTGTTGTCTGCTTTTCTGATTGCTGGGGCTGGTTTTATTATCTTCTTTATTTTTTTTGTGGCTTTCCATAGTGAATAGTTGTAGTTCTCGTGTGCAGATAGTGACTCTATGAACTTTGTGAATTCGTTGTTGTTGTGCTCTTTTATTTTGTTTTTTATTTCCTTTGCGAGTTTGTTTAGGTGTTTTTTGTTTTCTTTTGTTCTATGTTTTTGCCATTTTGCTTTCGCTTTTCTTTTTTCGAGGATGTCTGATGGGATTTGTTTTGTTTGTATAGTGGTAGTTTCAGGTTTAGTGGTTGCCCGTGCTGCTTCTTGTATAGTTTCTGTAAGTGTCGTTACAGCTTGTTCGATGTGTTCGGGCGTTTTCAATGGGATGTTGCAGTTGATTTTGCTTTCGATTATTTCTTTGAAGGTTTGCCAATTGGTGGATTTGTTGCATAGCGTCTCTGAGTTGTTGTAGAGTATTGGCTTGTTTCTGTATGTTATTATTATGGGTGTATGGTTGGAGCTAAGCTCGAGGCTGGATGCTATATTTATTTTATTTCCATTTAGTCCCTTTGTGACTGCAAAGTCGAGTAGGTCAGGGATTTTGCTCAGGTCTGTCGGCCAGTATGTCGGTCTTCCTGTGGATAATATATTGAGGTTGTTTCTCCTGTTGTGTTTTTCCAGGGTTCTACCTGGAGGTGTAGTGATTCTTGATCCCCATGTTGAGTGCTTTGAGTTGTAGTCTCCTGCTGCGATATACTTGTCGCCTAATTGTTGGAAGTATTCTTCACACATTTGCGCTGTGATTTAGTGTCCCGCTGGTGCATATACTGCTGACAGCTGTAGACGGTTGCTGCTAGTTTGTACGGTAACGGTAGTTGCTTGTATGTGTTCTTTACTAACTTGGCTGTGTAGGTGGTGTTTAATGTCGTTTCTTATTATCACTGCGGTCCCTCCGTGTGCTTTTCCTGAGGGGTGCTTGGTATCGTATATGGTATAGTGCGGTATTTTGATGTAGCTTTTTGTTGTGAAATGCGTTTCTGATACGAGTAGTATGTCTATGTTGTTGTGGTACAGGAATGCTTTGGTTTCAATGGCCCTTTGTTGTAGGCCGTTAGAGTTCCAGGCAGCTATTTTTAGTATGTCCGTTTTTACTTTTTGCTTAGCATGGTTGTTATCAGTTGTATCATAGCTGTAATTTGTAATGATTGCTGTTTGAATGCTTCTTTTAGTTCGCTTATCGTTCTTGTTAACATGTCGGTGCTTTTGATGGATTGCTTTAATAGTTCTTTTATTTCTGTAGCGTCGTTGGTGTTATTGTTGTGGTTTTGGTTGGCTACGGGTGTTACTTCCTTGGTTGCTTGCGCGTAGCTTCGACTGCCAGTGGTGTTGGTATTATTATGGTTGTTGTTCATTACGTGCTGTACTTTTATTGGTGTCTCAGCTTCTGCCCTGTCTTGTTGTGTGTGGTGGTAGTTATATGTCCTGCTTCTAAGCGGCGGAAACAATTTACGTTGGAGTATTTTTCTGGCTGGACAGCCTTTGTAGCTGGCTGGATGGTTTCCGCTGCAGTTGTAGCACTTTACCTCGTTTAGTTTTCCCGTGTATGGGCAGTACGTTGTTAAATGCTTTTCTGCGCATTTGACACACACCGGGTTTCTGTTGCAGTAGTTTTTTGTGTGTCCATATTGCTGGCACCGCATGCATTGAGGTATGTCTTTTTTTTGTCTGGGTGGTTCAACTGTGATTATTGTGTTTAAGATTTGTTTAATGTCATAGATTTCTTTGTTGTTTTTGTTCGGTTCTAGTTCTATTAGGAACAGCGGTAGTGGTTGTTTGGTATCAAATCTTGTTATGTTATTTATTACCCTTATCTGGTGTCCGATTTAATTTAATATCTAATTTAGAAAAAAACAAACTTAATCAAATTTATATTAATAAGTTTAAATCGTTAGAAAATTTCTGAATGAATTGTAAATAATAATATTGCAGGTAATTTAATTTTTGTATAACCAAAAGAAATGTTGTTTTACTAATTATTTTTATTGTTTTTCAAATTTTGCGGATTTATGATAAAATATTCTTTGCGGGTATTTTTTATTATTAAAAATGACGTAAACGGATTTTGTGAATTAAAACAGTTTTTTAAAAAGTAAGAATAATTTAAAAAGTAATGAATAATTATCTCAATTCTGTCCTAGTAAATACAATGCATAGTTACAATATGTTTACATTTTACAGTCAGGTACAAAATAATGTGGAATCAATTTTTACAGATATCTGAAAATTAACAATTTTCGAGATGTTATTTCTCCGTTAAACCAACGATATGATCACTGAAAATAATATTAAAAATAATGTTAAAACATAATATTAAACTAATACGATAATAGTAATGATAATAACTGTTTAGGTCAATAGGTTAAAGGGGATTTATCTTTTCCGAGCTGCAGTGAGACTGGTCTTGGAATATATCGAATGGTTAACCGAGAAGTCTGTAGTTGAAGAAGTCAGTGACGATATTACAATTAATATTCGGAAGGCACAAGAAAAAAAACACGAAAAGAAAGCTCTTACTCTAGAGGTTCAACATTTCTTTTCCTTTATATTTATATATGTAACTAGACTGCGGATGTTTATGAATATAAAATAGTAAGCTTCACATACCAAATTATTCATTCTTAAACTATATGACAACGAAAAGAGATTGTTTCACCATTTATTTTTTTTTTTTTTCTTAGGATTTCGAGGGTTTCTGAAAACATATTGTTTATGCGTATTTTTATTATTAAAATGATGGGTCAAGAAATTTTTGTGAATTAAGCCATAATACAGATATGCAAAATATTTTAGCAATATATTCAATATAAATAATATACCGAGTATTGTATACGTAATAATATCTAGTAATAAATATTTAACAATGTTTTTGTCGTTATTTTAGTCTATGTAGTTTGTGTTATAAAAATGCGAGCACTTTGTTTAAATGTACAGTTGTAAACTGATAACATTTGTATGTAATATATAACGCTTGTCCACTTTATCGACTATTCGTTTTACAAAAAATTTAAGAAAATTTTACGTACGCTTATCTCTTATTCATTCTCTAACAATCTATAAATAGTGCAGGAAAAATCTTTGCTTAACTTCTGCTTCCTCAATTCTATTCTTTGAAAATATGAATTTATATAAACATCCGCAGTTTACTTATAATATGAAATACAATAAAACTAGAAAGTGTCGTTAATCATAATTTATCTAAATAATTTAGATAAAAGTTACACTTTATATTTAAGGATCGTTCTTATTTATTAACGAGGCCAGAAGACCGATCATCGGACGACAGAAAATATATATATGAATTATTTAAAAAGTTTCACGTGTTCAAAAAATATCCTGAACATTTGAGAGAAATTTTAGCGAGGGTATGCTTTTATCAATATTTACGACCTGATCGCGTAATTGTGCGACAAGGTCGCGAAGCTGAAAATCTTTACTTCATTATAAGCGGAGAAGTCAGCGTATCGAAAATAGTTATTGATCGCTGGACTGGTACGTAAAATAAATTTTCCTTTATATAAATCTTCAAATTCTTCGTAAATGAAAATTACAGACGAAAAACAAAATTTTTCGAATTATGTAAAGCAAAACAAAATTTATTTTGTATTTATAGTCGCCCTGTAATATGTTACAAATTTATTTTGTTTTGTAAAGTTACAAATAACTACATAAACTAACAAACGAAGTTTTAGATACAATATCTCTATTCTTTATTGTCGTCTTATTTTGACTTGCACAAAGATTCCTTAAATTTTCTGAGCAGAAGTAGTTGTGTTATAAAAGCGTAAGGAAATGTTATAAATTTTATTTGTGCTTAGGTGATTCGGAAGAGGTTGATATGGGCATTTTGAGTCCTGGCGATATATTCGGTGAAGTCGCATTGTTGCATGAAATACCAAGATCAGCAGCAGTATTTACAAAAAGTATGTATGTATAGTAGAACTACATATCTATTGCTTGCATTTTATTATAAATTTATCTACCATATAATATTGAAAATAATCTTGTATTGTTAAGTTTTAGTATCAAGTCAAGTTAATATTATTATTAAATTGTGAATTATTATGAATTCGTGCAACATTTAAAGATGCAAGAATGTATAGAATGCATATATAGCGGCACTCGACAGTAAACTTTTCAACGGTTTCTGTCCCGTGGCTCGCTATTCTTCGGATAAGATGATTGCCAGATTATCCTCAAAGTATATTTTCAGCTAAGGACCTAAGAACCCGCTATAAATCAATAGGTTCGATATTTAATTGATTCACACAGATTTAGTTTTGTATACTCTGTATTTCACCACCATGTACAGCCATTACAACACACCGGATACTTTCTGATAATTAACGCGTGGCGGACGCGAAAACAAAACAGCGTCGTTAGTAGTCGTACCAATTCTGCATGTAGGAATTAGTGATCATATTAACCTAACATTTATCTCAACACTCCCCCTTGATCATAGTTTCTACAAGACCCATAGTTTTGGTAAAATATTGTGTCTTAATCCTATTTAAATCTTTGGTAAGAATATCTGCAATATTCTCAGAACTTGGCACATAAACATAATCTAAAATAGCCTTAGACACGCAATTCTCAACATAGAAGTAACATAGAAGTAATGGACTTGAACATGTTTAGAACTCACAGTGACTACCTCATCCTTGGACCATGAAATAGCTCTAATATTGTCACAGAAAATTTTGCATGGGCGGGGACAATATGTCAATTGATCGAACTCTTTTAACAGTAAGGATATCCACACAGTCTCCCTTGCTTCCTCCTGCATTGCTACAAATTCTGCTTCACAAGTCGACTGAGATATAATAGGTTGCTTCTTTGACAACCAAGATATTGCACCATTAGCAAGTATGAATACCCAATTCTAGATTTTATATCTACTGAACCCCCCGCAAGATTTGAATCGCAAAGCACTTTCAAAGGTTGCCCTGTCTTTTGGTATACTAGTTTTAAATCTTTGATTTTTAGCAGGTATCTAAAAATATGCTTCACTGCTTTCCAATCAGACACAGTAGGATTTGCACATCTTTGACTTAGCTTACCTATTGCACATACGACATCAGGACGGCTTACGGTAGCGGCATACACTATATGCCCAACAGCTTGTTCATACAACTTATTGTCAAAAGGTTCATCGCACTCAATATCAAAACCAGCTTCATACTCCTTTGCTAGTGGTGTTAACACTCCAGTCTCATGAGTAATATCAAATAGATTCAGCCTTTGGCCTATCTACACAGATTGATCAAACACAACAGTAGTGCTGTTTGGCTTACTCAAATAGATGGACAAGAATTGAGTATCAGTACCCAGCACCCTAACATTTAATTTTTCCTTAATACTAGCCTTGAACATACCAATCGCAGTCTATGTTCCAAACGCAAGAATGTCATCCACATACACCGCGACAATTAGATTTTGGATACATTCACATACACACATGAATCACTCAGACATGGTTTCAGATTCATACTCTTCAGAATAGTATTACTATGTATGAACCACATTCTTCCAGCTTGCTTCAGTCCATACAGGCTCTTTTTAAGTTTACATACATATTGAGTTCTGTCCTTTCTCAGGATTTCAAAAAATTCAGGTTGCTCCATGTGTATGTCCTCATCCAAAGGACTGTTGAGGTATGCACACTCTACATCAATGTGTTCATAGTTCCACTCATTCTCAGCACACAGAGCAAATAAAATTCTCAGGGTCCTACGTTTTGCAATTGGGCTGAAGGTCTTCAAATAGTCTACCCCAGGTTTTTGCCAGAATCCCCAAGCTAAAAGCCCAGCTATATATCTATCAGAATCCCTTTTGACGACAAGGACCCATTTACAGTCAATGACATTTTTATCCAATGGTCTTAACACCATGTCCCACACATCTTTATTCACGAGATTGTCCAACTACTTCAACATTGCCTCTGCCCACTTTTGAGCATCGAGTCCCCTCAGGGCTTCGTGCACATTAACAGACACAAATAAACTTTGAGTTTTACAAACCGTTGCAACATGAGCACAACTGTTACAACTCTTTAGCTTATGTAGTCTTGCTGACCTTCTAGGCACAATCAGTACACTTACAGCTTCCTCCTGATTATTTTCATTAATTAAATTATTCATGAAAAATCACTTTCCCCCTCATCATTTTCACCATCATTTTGGACCTCAATATCAATTAGCTCAATTCCCTTTTCAGATTCAAAATCTTCCACATTCCATACCCAATCAAAGAATTTCTTCTTGATATTACTCGTGATCACACCAACACCCCTGCAGGGAAACACATTTTCTTCGAACCGAACATGACAAGACATCTTCTTAGTCCTTGGTAGATAGATCCTGTAACCCTTGACTTGTCGGTCGTAACCTACAAAAATCCCCTCATCTGCCTACTATCATATTTCTTTCCGCTTGGGTTTATCAGGTACCAAACTTTACATACAACTCCAATGGATTTTTATCCTTGACAGCAGCGGATGGGCATAAGTTTCTAATGTCACACGCAGTGTTTATAGCTTTTCCCCACAGATAATCAGGGAGCCGTGACTGGATGAGAAAACAACTAAACATTTCAACCAGGGTCCTATTGGATCGTTCTGAAACGCCATTTTGCTCAGGGTTCCTAGGGGCGGTCTTCCTATACAGAATACCTTTCTCCTTCAGGTAGTTCTCAAAATTGATCCCTGTGTACTCACCGCCATTGTCAGTTTGGAGGGTGCTTATCTTGGACTGATGCAGTGCCTCCACTTCCATCTCATATTCTTTGAAACACCTGAATACTTCGCTCTTTCCATTGATGAAACGAGAGAAATCATCAATAAAAGTTACAAAGTAGTTACCTCCATCTAACGATTTGCACTGAGCTCTGCCACTGACATCATTGTGGACGATCTCCAAAGGGCGTTGACATATGTGATGAGCTGTCCTCGAGAATGGCAGTTTTGTCATTTTTCCCTTCACGTAAACTCCACACAGTTCATCATGTTTCTTGGAATCTTCCCTCACGCTTCTTATAGGAATTTTCCTCATTGTATTTCCATGTAGTGACCTAACCTCTCATGCCACGATACAGTACTCCTATATGCCTTTGCCTCAATGACTTCAATGTCTTCGTCACTGTGGCTAGGCCCCTCTTGATCGTTTTCCACAAAGACATTTGCGACGTGCCTTTCATTGGGGATTGTCTCCAAGTAGTACACATCGTCTCTTACTTTGGAATGCAACACAACGTCGCCATCATCATGCGTTCCAATAGTCTCATCCCTTGTACACACGGTGGTAACACCCTTCTTTGCCAACTGTCTGATTGAGATTAGATTTACATCTAACTCAGGCACCCACAGAGCATTCGACAAAGATAGGGTCTAACCATCACAGGACTCAGTCATTTTTACAGTGATCGTTCCCTTCCCCTTAACTTCCAGACGTCCCTTATTACTCCTGATATGTCCGGTCGCAGGTGTGAAATCCACGATGCCTGTCCGGAGTCATATGATTTGAAACGCCTGAGTCACGGTAACTGATCTTCCCCCTTTCAACAACAAACTGATGGATGATAAGGCCAATGTCGATATAAATCCCTTGAACCTTGGTTTGTCTTCTGATCCCCTCTTCTTCTTGTTATTCTCCTGTTTCTTCTTCTTCTCGGAGTTCTTCTCCTCTCTATCTCCTTTCTCCCCTTGACACTGGCCCCATTTTTCACATTTGTAACATTTCTGGTCATGTGTGTCTCTGTTCTTCGGCTTCGCGCCATCTTTATTTCGTTACGCCACCTTGGGCTTCCATTGTCTCCTGGTCGCCATTGCACTGCCTTGCTCGGACGACTCCGCAGCTCCGTCGATCCTTCTCTCTTTGAGTAGAAGGTAGGACTTCACCGCCCTCGAGGTCAGATCCTTATCAATCTTCGTTACTCTGAAGTACGTCGAGTAATTTGAATCTGTCGTGAGGCCAGCCAAAAGGAAACACGCCACGATATGATCTTCAATTTTTATACCGGCTTTGGATAACTTGTCACACAGGGTTTGAATCCTCCTACAGTACGCGGAGATATCCATGCTAGGGGTCTTCTCGATAGTGCCCAGTTCCCGCATGCATAAAACAATGTCCATCGATGTTGATCTCCCATGAATATCTTCCAGTGTCTTCCAGTACTCCTTCGCTATTTTTAGAGCGCTGATGTCCGTAAGATATTCGGGGCGATCATGCCGGAAAATGTAAGCACCTGCTTTGTTATCCATTTCAACATACTCGGGTATTAGCCTTTCTGCTGGCGTTAAACCAGGATCCACCGCATCTCAAGAACCCAAGAAAACCATCGTAGTTTCCGTCATCGTCTTCCAATAGTCATAGTTGTCCTTATTGAGGATCGGGTTCATGTCTTTGTCCACATCATTCATCTTCTCCTGGTCAACCATGGCGTGGTCTCTTTTCGGATAATTACAGAAACCAAAAATACTCAACAAATAAATACCTTCACTGTCGTTGTTTACTGCCCTGGGCCCATAACCTGTTATTGAATAGATTTTGGAGTTTGGTATTTATTGATTCACTCAGATTTAGTTTTTACGTTCTGTATTTCACCACCAAGTACGACCATGTGAACACACCGGATATACTTAGATAATTAACACGTGGTCGACGCCTAAGACAAAGGAGCGTCGTAAGAAGTCGTACCAACTTAGCATGTAGGAACTAGTGATCATACCAACTTAATATTTTCCTCAATACAACTGCAGATAGTTAGGTAGCGGACAATGAACTTTGATTTTGATGAATGAGACTAAAGTTGCTAACTCGTCGATAACTATTTGCTCGAGAATGAGGTAGTTACTATGCCTTTATGCGCCCCCTCCCCTCTACTGTCTGTTTCCGTAGCCACAGCATTTTCTAACTGCGTCGCGTTGACACCGAAAAATAGCAATTTCTCCTCCTTTCGTAGCAGGCTATTCTGCCTCCCCGAACAGTAGCACGTATGTGACGTAGTATTTTTGTCTATTTCCCCTTAAAGTTAGATAAAATTAGAGTTTGTACGAGGATTAAGGAGCTAAATTTGATAAACCTCTAACTTTAAGCGGTATATACTGGATGTACTGCTGAAATCAGTGAAAATTTATCGCCAGTTTTTAACAACTGATATACAGAAATATATAAGGTTTCATTAAAAAATAAATTACGAAAATATTTAAACCTCGAAAAATGTGACCATGAAGAAAGAATGTTTCGCAACATAATAAGCTGTCCTCTCGAGTCAAACAAATCGTTCCTTAAGCATTTTTTTGTGTTACTAAAAGTAACGCAGATATATTGCTTTATAACAAAGTAACCGAGGTTGTAAAAATATGCAAAATATACAAAAATATTATATGTAAGAAACATAATCTTGTTTTGCTTATAGCCGCAGTAGATTTGATTCGCATTCCTCGCTTAGAATTCGATGACGTTTTGCGGTCTCCTTTAAAAAGAGAGTGGGACATATTGCAGGATGCGTTAGTACATTTCAATTATTTTAAATGTTGGGATGAAGAAACAATACGAGAATGTTGTATTCTCAGTAAATTAAAGGATTTTCAACCTGATGAGGTATAAAATTACATTACATAAAATAATACTCATAATATTAATATCACAGAAAAACAAAAATTAAATATTCTTACATTTGTTATATTACATTAGTAACTAAAGACTTTATAAATGCTCGCGATGGGACAATGCTAATACAACAACGAAATTTTGTATTTCGTTCTTTCGTAATAAAGATTTCATTATCGCACTAGTGAGATTTTTCTGATTGAAACGAGGCCAAATACGATATTATTATAAAATTTAATTATGTTAATGTGGTTTTTAGTTCTTTCTTCATTCATAAGATAATTCAAACATCGAAGATATATCTTTTTCTTTATGATAGTTTCTGCAAATTTTTCGTTAAATACTATTGAAGCGGAATAAGTGTAAATGTAATGACAAAATAATTATTTAAGGTTTTGCTAGGTGACGGTAAAGGAATGGTGAATCATGTCCATTTTCTATTAGAAGGTGAATGTCGTCTGATAGAACACATGATTGTTCGTAAAACACATTCTGTTTATGGAACTCAATACGAATTATACGATCCTGAAAAGAATAATGCAAAGAAGGAACCCAGATTATTAAAGAGCTTAGAAATGGCTACAAAGATGGACGAATTAGAATACGAATATGAAACTACCAAAGTATGCTTTATATACTTGTAATGCCTAATAATAGTGATAAATGTAATTTGCAATAATATACAGGGAATAGGACTAAATTTTGTATTTTTTATTTTATTCTTATTTTATTTACTTGTATTTTAGTTCTAGAGCCTACTATAAGAAGACTGTTAAAGACTCAATTCCTGTCAAAACATTTTTTTCTTACAGCAGACAATTTATCAGTACTTCGCATTTGTAGATTAAAATCGGATTTCTGTATAATGTAATAATATATGTACAATAATACCGAATGTATTTCATACTATAACTTTTCACCTAATTTTAAAGGCAAGTGACATGGACGAGGATATCGACGGAAGTCGAGATCTCATAGATTATGCACAACTCTTACTATCATCGAAAGCAACTGATAGGAGAATGGATTTTGAACGTTCAAGCGTCATTACAACTACATTATTAGATGTTGTAAGTACGACATCGGCAAATACTATTATATCTTCATATTATTTAAGACAAAGAATGCAGGAAAGGAAGTTGAATATAAGTACAGTCAGTTACAAAAATCTACATTCGTACGTTCTTTATATATAACGTATTATAACAAAATGGTACCTCTACGAATGGTAGCTTTTTTGGTATATTAAAACACAATTTAACTACTTTTATCTTCTTTATTAAGAAAAAGAAAGTGAAAAGATATAAAATACTAGAAGTAAAATATGTTAGCATTGGAAAATTCATGGTTTTGCCATTTCTAATGTAATTTTATCTCAAAATTTTTATAAATTTTGTTTTGATTTTTTAATTCCTTTTTAGAAATTTAGTAATTTCATTGATATGTAAGTACCGTGACTGACTGTAAATAGAAAATTTATAAATTGGACATTGATCTTGACAACATATAAATTTACAGATGAATGAATGGCAAAAAATTACGGATGTAGCAGAAATGTTAATGAGAGAACCTTCATCAACCTCTCAGCAACGTTATCCGACTGACGTACGTACAATATTTATGCAAATTTGTACGTTTAACAGGGGTGCGTGTTTCGGCTTAGGTAATATTTTACTAAATTTATTTTTCTAAGAATTTTTTTAACAAAAATTATTTCTATAATAAAATATTGTTACCTATGAATTAGGAGAAAATATGGTTAATCGAAGAATAGTAGCTACTTCATCCGTAAGATGTTTTTTGGTTCCGCGGTATTGGTTGAGAATTCATAATCGTGCAAATATTTGGGAACGCGTAAAGTTGTTCTTGGATTCCAAATTTCCTACTGAGGGGCAATTATTTGAAAAATTCGTAACAAATCGCAGGTATGTCATTTCTCGTTATTAAATGCAAATATTTATATTATATATTTATATATTTTATATTTAAGAAAAATTTATAGATGCAAGGGCTTTAACTTCTTCAAATTGCATTCCTAAAAATATAAATTTGCATAAAAATCCACTGTCTGCTTATTATTATATAGTTTATTTATTCGTTTCTTTACCAGGATTATCTTCTATATTGTATTCCTTTATATTTATTTCCTACATCGAAAATTTTAGAAATAAGTATAGCTTTGTTAATTCTGAAATTTCAAATACGTATCAGATGTCGTTTTAGGCAGTAGAACTTTAATTGCACATAGTACCATCTAAATATCGTATATTTAATCAAAGTAATTTCCATATCATTCAATATATTTTTTCAACGACTATTTTGATATTTGATATTTTAATTGTTATAATTTCTTCAGTCATACATTCCTTTAGAATAATTTATGCATTAAAATATTACTTAGGTGAAATTGGGAATGTCTTTAACTTTCCCCAAATGCTAAATTTATATTTCTATAAATCTTATGGCACCTTTTTCAAATTTAAATGGATAGAAAGAATTACATAAGTGTTCTGATTATATATATATATATATATATATATATATGTCGGGTTGGCGTTAAGGGCGTTTAATGAATCTCCACCAGTGTTGTTCATGGTTGTCGCACAGATGTTTATTACACAAATATGGCTGATACGAGATTGACAAGCGGACGCGGTAACTGGACGCTAATGACAATGGCCCTAGGTTCGATATAGCGAATCCACGGTCCACGGGATAACGAATATACTTTGCTTCAAAATCTAAGTCGGACTCGACTTACTACTCGTGATACAAGGATCGTTTGATTGACTCTTTGTTAAGATGGAGATTATTCCGATAGTACTAGCACACTAGGCGTTTAGCTAATGAGATTGCCAGAAAAAGGAATGACTTTCCGTCACGACGACGCTGCAGAGGAAAACTATGATGGGGTGTGCCTAAGGGCACGAGATCATCGGATTCGTCAAAGAAAGCCTCCACTCGGAGGGTGAGGGAAATAGACGTTGCTGTTAATTGGTCATTTTCTATGTTGGCGGTTAGAAAAGGATGCTAGCCGCCCTAGAGAGAGAGTTCCTAGCAGGCAACGTCGTACGTGACCAAATCAGGTTTCCCATATCTTCCCGCAATAGGTGACAGATTTACAGGCTGATAGAATAAAGACTGTTTGTCAATCTGAAGGACTTTAGTTAACTAAGTCCTAAGATTTGTAACGGTTCCTCAGGTTATCTGAACATAAACTGTAAACGATGCATCGGCATCTGGCGATCATCTGGCCCAAAGAATGGGGTCTGTGTGTGGCGAGCTGCGGGGCTGTTGGAATGTCTTATTGTCAAGTGTCTGTACTGCCAATTCTTTAAAGGAAAGCTATGTTACTTTATATCTCTGTTAGGTGGAATGTTTATCCCGTGACCGTGGCTACGCTCGGCGACCGGTTGTCGCCTCGAGCCTAAATTCATTGTCTCAAGTTTCGAATGACTGTTTTTTTTTTTTTATATGACCTTTTTTTTTTTTTTATTTTATTTTGGTTATTTTACAATTTGTCCTTGCAGACATTTGGTAAAGTGTTATATCTTGTTGGTGAAGAAAAAAAAGAATATAAATAAAAAATAATATAGCATGTGGGCGGCTACCCCCAGCGGGGTACCATCTTCGTTTTTTTCTAAGTTATATCTTTTATGAGGTCTATTGGGTGTTTCCTTTTTAGTCTTCTTGCGATGTTTGTTGTGTTGCACGTTTCAGCTGCCAGCTGGTTCGGGTGTGCTTCTATTCTTTCTCTGTATCTTGTTGCGAATCTGGTAATCTCCTCCTTGACCGTTGGTATTCCGAGGTCTTTCCTTATGTCCTCGTTTCTAACGTACCACGGGGCGTTTACCATTGTTCTAAGGATTTTGGCTTGGATTGTTTCTATTTTGTTTATATGGCTCATTGCTGCTGTTCCCCATAGTGGAATTCCGTATGTCCAGATTGGCTTTATGATTATTTTGTATATTTTTAGTTTGTTTTCTGTGCTTAATTTGGATTTTCGGCTTGTTAACCAGTGCATCCGTCTCCTTGCTGTCTGTATTTTGTCTATTATTGATTTGATATGCTGTTTCCATGTGAAATGTGTATCTATGTGAAGTCCAAGGTATTTGACTTGCCTTGTTTGTGTTATTTGCGTGTCGTTCAGGAAGATGTTTTGTGTTATCTGTTTTCTCAGTGTGAATGTGATGTGGTTGCATTTGTGAGGGTTAGCTTTAATTTGTTTGTCTTGCAGCCACTTTTCTATTTTTGTGATATGCTCTTATAGTATTGTGGCTGCTGTTACAGGGTTAGTGTGCCTGACTAGTACGGCTGTGTCGTCCGCGAACGTCAATATTTTTCTATTGGTAGTTGTTGGTATGTTGGTCGTGTATAGTGTGTATAATATGGGTCCTAGGACGCTTCCTTGCGGAACCCCTTCTTTGATGTCTTTGACTTCGGAGTGTGCGTCCTTGATTTTTATTGTGAAGTCTCTGTTGCTTATGTATGATTTTATTATTTGGTATATTTTTTCCGGGAATTGTTTCTCGATTGTTTGAATTAGGCTTTCGTGGTTTATTTTGTCGAATGCTTTCTCTATGTCCATGAATAGGGCTGTACAATATTGTTTGTTTTCTATCGTGTGTATTATTTCGTTGACGAGTCTGTGCATTTGTTCTATGGTGAAGTGTTTGTTTCTGAATCCAAATTGATGGTCTGGTATTAATTCTTCCTTCTCTATTATTGGTTTTAGTCGGGCGTATATTACTTTTTCTAGTATTTTGGAGAGCACGGGAAGTAGTGATATTGGTCTGTAAGATGTTGTTTCGTGTGGGTCTTTGCCTGGTTTGGGTAACATTATGATCTGTGCCTGTTTCCATAATTTAGGATAATATTATATTCTTAGTATTGCATTGAATATTATAGTGATTAGTCGTATCGCTTTTGGAGGGAGGTTTGTCAAGATTTTACCATTGATTAGATCGATTCCTGGTGCTTTGTTGTTTTTTCGATTATGTTTCCAATTTCTTGCGCTGTTTTAGGTATGGTGTATTGCTTGTCAATTGCGGTGCTAGTGGTTAGCGCATCGTCGTCCGTATGGTTATTGTGGTTGCTGTTATTGATGTTGTGTGGTGTAAATGTGTTGCATAGGTGGTTGGAAAATTCTTCGGCTTGCTCTTCGTTGCTTCTTGCCCATGTGTTGTCTGCTTTTCTGATTGCTGGGGCTGGTTTTATTATCTTCTTTATTTTTTTTGTGGCTTTCCATAGTGAATAGTTGTAGTTCTCGTGTGCAGATAGTGACTCTATGAACTTTGTGAATTCGTTGTTGTTGTGCTCTTTTATTTTGTTTTTTATTTCCTTTGCGAGTTTGTTTAGGTGTTTTTTGTTTTCTTTTGTTCTATGTTTTTGCCATTTTGCTTTCGCTTTTCTTTTTTCGAGGATGTCTGATGGGATTTGTTTTGTTTGTATAGTGGTAGTTTCAGGTTTAGTGGTGGCCCGTGCTGCTTCTTGTATAGTTTCTGTAAGTGTCGTTACAGCTTGTTCGATGTGTTCGGGCGTTTTCAATGGGATGTTGCAGTTGATTTTGCTTTCGATTATTTCTTTGAAGGTTTGCCAATTGGTGGATTTGTTGCATAGCGTCTCTGAGTTGTTGTAGAGTATTGGCTTGTTTCTGTATGTTATTATTATGGGTGTATGGTTGGAGCTAAGCTCGAGGCTGGATGCTATATTTATTTTATTTCCATTTAGTCCCTTTGTGACTGCAAAGTCGAGTAGGTCAGGGATTTTGCTCAGGTCTGTCGGCCAGTATGTCGGTCTTCCTGTGGATAATATATTGAGGTTGTTTCTCCTGTTGTGTTTTTCCAGGGTTCTACCTGGAGGTGTAGTGATTCTTGATCCCCATGTTGTGTGCTTTGAGTTGTAGTCTCCTGCTGCGATAAACTTGTCGCCTAGTTGTTGGAAGTATTCTTCACACATTTGCGCTGTGATTTAGTGTCCCGCTGGTGCATATACTGCTGACAGCTGTAGACGGTTGCTGCTAGTTTGTACGGTAACGGTAGTTGCTTGTATGTGTTCTTTACTAACTTGGCTGTGTAGGTGGTGTTTAATGTCGTTTCTTATTATCACTGCGGTTCCTCCGTGTGCTTTTCCTGAGGGGTGCTTGGTATCGTATATGGTATAGTGCGGTATTTTTGTGTAGCTTTTTGTTGTGAAATGCGTCTCTGATACGAGTAGTATGTCTATGTTGTTGTGGTATAGGAATGCTTTGGTTTCAATGGCCCTTTGTTGTAGGCCGTTAGAGTTCCAGGCAGCTATTTTTAGTATGTCCGTTTTTACTTTTTGCTTAGCATGGATGTTATCAGTTGTATCATAGCTGTGATTTGTAATGATTGCTGTTTGAATGCTTCGTTTAGTTCGCTTATCGTTCATGTTAACATGTCGGTGCTTTTGATGGATTGTTTTAATAGTTCTTTTATTTCTGTAGCGTCGTTGGTGTTATTGTTGTGGTTTTGGTTTGCTACGAGTGTTACTTCCTTGGTTGCTTGCGCGTAGCTTCGACTGGCAGTGGTATTGATATTGTTGTGGTTGTTGTTCATTACGTATTGTACTTTTATTGGTGTCTCAGCTTCTGCCCTGTCTTGTTGTGTGTGGTGGTAGTTATATGTCCTGCTTCTAAGCGGCGGAAACAATTTACGTTGGAGTATTTTTCTGGCTGGACAGCCTTTGTAGCTGGCTGGATGGTTTCCGCTGCAGTTGTAGCACTTTACCTCGTTTAGTTTTCCCGTGTATGGGCAGTACGTTGTTAAATGCTTTTCTGCGCATTTGACACACACCGGGTTTCTGTTGCAGTAGTTTTTTGTGTGTCCATATTGTTGGCACCGCATGCATTGAGGTATGTCTTTTTTTTTGTCAGGGTGGTTTAACTATGATTATTGTGTTTAAGATTTGTTTAATATCATAGATTTCTTTGTTGTTTTTGTTCGGTTCTAGTTCTATTAGGAACAGCGGTAGTGGTTGTTTGGTATCAAATCTTGTTATGTTATTTATTACCCTTACCTGGTGTCCGATTTTGGCTAGTTCGTCACATATGTTGCTTGTGTTTGGCTTTGGGTGTAGCCCTCTGATAACTGCTTTATAGCTTTTGTCAGTTTTGAGCTGGTAGGTGTGGTACCCGGCTTTTTTTTCTTTTAGCACTTTTACCACTTTTCTGTAGGTTTCTGGGGCGTTGGTTTGCACTTTTACCTGGTCCAGTTTTAATTGTTTTATTGAGTAGTTTTCTTTGCCTGCCGTATTGTTTAGCAGTTCGAGGAGGGGGCCTATTACTTGCGCATCGATGTATATTGGTGGTGGTTTGGCGTTGTGTTTTGGTTTTTCAGTTGTTTCTGGTTCCTTCTATTGTGGTAGTATGCTGAAGGGGTTTTGTAGTGGGATTTCTTGGAGCCACTGCTTACTTTCTGTTTCTGCAGCCCTCCTAGTATTTGCGTTTGTTGTAATTTTTCTTCTTTTGCTGGGAGTTACGACCTTCCAGCTTCCGTCTTGTTGTGCCATTTCGTTGTTGTTGGCGTTTGTATCGTCGCTCATTCGAGTGATTTCCATTTCGGTTTCTGTAGATTCTTGGATTTCCGTATTTTTGTGTACGGCATATGTTTCTCCGTTGCTTGATATCCTGAGCGGTGGCACTCATTGCATTTTTGTTTTCCCTGTTTTTCGCACTTTCGGGAACACTTTCTCTCCATGTCCTGTTTCGAGGGAGAGACCTCTCCGGGCACCCGGCACGTCTGCACTCTTCGGCAGTCAAAAGGGAACTCCTCGAATCACTGTGCCTGGGTTATTTCGTAAATGCTACAGTATTGAGGCTTTTCCAAATAATTCCAACGGGGGGGCCCGGTGTCCTTTCATCTCCGACATATATATATGTATATATATCCTTAATGTTAAAATATATGTGTGTTATAGTAAATTTCTCTATCTTTAATATGGTTGATTATTAATTAACGATAGGACAATATTTAGCGAATAATATTGGCGCGTCAAATTCAATCTTCAAAGAAACGACGTTTCATATGCATCAATTTAATACATATAGGATGTTCTGTAATTGGTAATATAATTAAAAGAATATAACAAATTCAGTAAAAAAAAACGCAGAATACAATTTTTTCATACGAAGCTTTGTTTTTTAATTAACTTTAAATATTTGACTGATAATCTGATTTCTCTTAACCCAAAAACGAACGCATATAGTTTCATGAAATACGTTTCAATCTAATAGTTTGTAAATTTCTAATACACACATATATATGTCGATATATATGTCGAAGACGAAAGGACATCGGGGCCTTTTCTTCGGAATCCTTGGGAATACCCCAATACTTTAGCCTAGAATCTTATCATAAGCTGTACTTAAGTAATTGTTTATGATTTAATCTGATTATGTTTGTCCGAGATTTGTGACAATGAGCTTGGATTCGAAGTGACACAACCAATTGCAAAACGTAGCTGCGGTCACGTTATGAACGTTTTTACCTAACAGAGGTATGGACTAATTATACTTTTTTTTTTTTTATTTGGTAGACAATTTACAATCAATTCTCATTGAAAATTATAAGTAAATTATTTTAGCATAGTACTGTGACTTGGATTATAAGAGTCTATAGTATATTTGATTCTAGTTGAATTTAATGCTTCAATCTAAAGGGTATTGTCTTTTCAGTTTGCGGATCTGATCCGTCGTGTCCAATAATTGGGTAACTAATGGGTTTTGGTGGTAGTTAACTCTTATATTATATCTGTTTTTGAACTTAATTATTTCTTCTTTGACTGTGGATACATTAAGATCGCAGTGAATTGTTTCGTTGGTAACATACCAAGGTGCATCTATTAAGGATCTTGGAGTTTTTGATTGGTATCGTTGGACAATTTCTATGTTGCAGTTGCTCGCTGTTCCCCATAGTTGGATCCCAAAGGTTCAAACAGGTTTTAATATGGATTTGTATAGCATTATTTTACTCTGCATGTTTAAGTTGGAGCGTATGCCAATGAGCCACTAGAATTTTTGTAATTTTGTTTTCAGTTCTTTGGATTTACCTACGATGTGCCGTTTCCATGTCCTACTTCTGTCCAGAATCATGCCCTGATATCTGACTGTATCTTTGTTTGGAATTAAAATATTATTTATGGTCACCTGTGGGCAGGGAGGTCCCTTTTGATTGCCGAAGGGTGCAGACGTGCCAGGTAACCGGAGAGGTCTCTCCGTCCCGGTGTGTCGCCACAGCGGTTCCCGGGCACCCCTCGGTCGCAATAGGGACGGTCATCGTGGAGGTTTTAGTCAGTTGGAGTCCGACACTACCATGCCGCTCTTCCCCCTAGAAGCGGCGGGTGTCCGTGAGGATTTCCTCCACGAAAAAAAAAAAAAAAAAAAAAAAAATAGTGTAAATGGTGAACAGCAGAGGTCCAAGGACACTGCCTTAGAGTATGCTAGTTTCTATTGGGAATGTTGCGGCTTCCATAAGTCCTTCATCCCACACTTTGTCAAACGCCTGCTGAATGTCCAGGAATACCGCAGAGCGGTTTTATGGGAAGCTCCTTGGTAGCTTTGTCACTTATCTGATCATGTTCCGATGCTTTCCTGAAATTTAGACGACGGATTCATTCAACATCCCAGTGGAAAGGCCCATGGCGGCACCGGAATTATCATCAAGACCAGCATAAAACACTATGGGATTCCATCATTCCAGAAGGACTATCTCCAAGCCACAAACGTAGCGATAGAAGATTGGCATGGTCCAATCACAGCATTAGCAGTATATTGTTCTCCTAGACATTCTATTTCTACGGAAAACTTCGATAAATTCTTCGAAGACCTGGGCAATAGATTCATAGCTGGAGGAGATTATAACGCTAAACATACGCAATAGGGCAGCAGACTTACCACAGTAAGAGACAAAAATCTTTTGAAATCCATAAACGCCAACAGACTTAACTACCTCAGTACAAACGAACCCACTTACTGGCCCACTGACACTAACAAACTACTTGACCTATTAGACTTCTTCATAACTAAAAAAATATCTCCAACATACATCTAAATCAACTCTTCTGTGGAACTCTCTTCAGATCATTCACCTATCATAGCAACAATGAACTCAACAATTATCCAAAACCAACCTAATGGCTTTGTTCATAAGCAACTCACAAACTGGCAGCTCTTTAGAGAAGTATTCAATCATTCAATATCAACCTCAATATCCCTAAAAACAAACGAAGATGTAGAAGCAGCCACGGATAATTAAACACCAGCATAATAAACGCGATCCGTTCTTGCACCCCTACTAAGTCTTTCGTCAATGAACATGAATATCCCCATTACATAATAATAAAAATCGCAGAAAAACGCAGACTTAGAAGAGTATGACAGCTGACTCCAACTACCTTCTAGCTTTCGTCTTGTTTTGATAGTTTGTTGTTGGTTGTGTTTCTGTCGTCGCTCATCTGAGTGACATCCATTTCGTCCTCTGTGCACTCCTGGACCTCCATGCCCCTGTGTATGGCGTATGTTTCGCCGTTGTTTGATATCCTGAGAGGTGGCACTCGTTGCATTTCCCCGTTTTCGCCGCTTTTCACACTTTCGTGGGCACTATTTTTCTTTTCCACTTTCGGCTTCGACGGAGAGACCTCTCCGGTTACCTGGCACGTCTGCACCCTTCGGCAATCAAAAGGGACCTCCCTGCCCACGGGTGACCATAAATAATATTTTAATTCCAAACAAAGATACAGTCAGATATCTGGGCATGATACTGGACAGAAGTATGACATGGAAACGGCACATCGTAGGTAAATCCAAAGAACTGAAAACAAAACTTAAAAAAATTCTACTGGCTCATTGGCATACGCTCCAACTTAAACATGCAGAGTAAAATAATGCTATACAAATCCATATTAAAACCTGTTTGAACCTATGGTATCCAACTATGGGGAACAGCGAGCAACTCCAACATAGAAATTGTCCAATGATACCAATCAAAAACTCCAAGATCCTTAATAGATGCACCTTGGTATGTTACCAACGAAACAATTCATTGCGATCTTAATGTATCCACAGTCAAAGAAGAAATAATTAAGTTCAGAAACAGATATAATATAAGAGTTAACTACCACCAAAACCCATTAGTTACCTAATTATTGGACACGACGGATCAGATCCGCAAACTGAAAAGACAATACCCTTTAAATTGAAGCATTAAATTCAACTAGAATCAAATATACTATAGACTCTTATAATCCAAGTTACAGTACCATGCTAAAATAATTTACTTATAATTTTCAATGAGGCTTGAATGTAAAAAGTCTACCAAATAAAAAAAAAAGAACGTACGATCTCATCAGCGAGTTACACAGCGTCTTTACGATCAGTGAATACTTACGTTTTAACAAGTAGTTGGTTGAGTAATACTTGTACTGTGGACAAGTAAGTTGAGTTCGACTTAGACTTTGGAAGAAAGTACATTTCCTACCCCGTTGACCGTGGATTCGTTATCGAACCTAAGATCATTGTCATTAGTATCTCAAGTGTCCAATCAGCGCTGTCAATTCTGTAATACTCACACTTGTACTAATCAACATTACCTCGATTGTATAACAACGATGGCTAATTCAAGTGAAGATTCGTTACACGTCCCTAACCCTAATGAGAACTCGACATATATATTTTGGGTTACCATTAGGGTCAGGGGTGAGTAACGAATCTTTCTTTGGATTAGACATTGTTGTTATGCAAGAGCGAAGGTATTTATTAGCACAATTATGTTTATGACAGAATTTGACAAGTAACCGTGGTAATTAGATACTCGGGATGTGAAAGGCAATGATCGTAGACTTAATAACGAATCCACGGTCAACGGGATAACAAATGTGATTTCTTCCACAGTCTAAGTTGAACTCAACTTACTGATTCGCGATTCGGGTGTGACTCAACGTACTTGTCCACAGTACAAATAAAACTTATCTGACTGAATCTCAATCCAAGTGGAACTGCCCTTATATATTCCTCTCCGTATCTCTCTGTACCCCTCGGGGCAATCTATTTAATTACTCCATACCTCTGTTAGGTACACGTCCCTCCCGTGACCGTGATTATGTTCAGCGATCCGTTATGTCACTTCGAGCCCAAGTCCAATGTCATAAATTTCGGGCACCAATACTCGGATTAAATCATAAACAACCATTTTTTAGTTTTATTATTTAAGTACAGCTATAATAAAAAGTCTGGACTAAAGTATTGGGGATCTTCCCGAACATTCCAAAGGAAAGGCCCCGATATCCTTTCTAATTCAATTCAATTCAATTCAATTCAATTCAATTCTAATGATTCTATATATATAACAATACACAGCAATACACAGCAATACACACACACACACACACGTGTATTGCTGAATCATTAGAATTGATTTTAAAAGAAAACATAACATATATTTGCTAAGCTTTAATTATAATAATATATTTTCACGTATTCCAGGTGGCTAGAGTACAAGAAGACTTTAATTGAAGATATAGGTAGAAAAGGTCGACGTATTCATAGCAATGTATCAATACATGATGTTCCTTATGCGATTAGGATTGCCAACGACATAGGCATGGAAATGTAGTCCTACGATTTTTTAATAAAAAGATTGCGGATATTTACGTGTTTTACTATCTAAGAAAGACATATGACATCTATAATATAAAATATACACACATAATATATATCAGTTTCCTTTTGACTGCCGAAGAGTGCAGACGTGCCGGGTGCCCGGAGAGGTTTCTCCCGCGAAACCGGACATGGAGAGAAAGTGTTCCCGAAAGCGCGAAAAACAGGGAAAACAAAAAAATGCAACGAGTGCCACCGCTCAGGATATCAAACAACCGCGAAACATACGCCATATACAAAACCATGGAAGTTCAAGAATGCACAGAAACCGAAATGGAAATCACCCAAATGAGCGACGATACAAACGCCAACAACAACGAAATGACACAACATGACGGAAGCTGGAAGGTCGTAACTCCCAGCAAAAGAAGAAAACTAACAACAAACGCAAACACTAGGAGAACTGCAGAAACAGAAAGTAAGCAGTGGCTCCAGGAAATTCCTCTAAAAAACCCCTTCAGCGCACTACCACAAGAGAAAGAATCAGACACAACGGAAAAAACAACACACAACACGAAACCACCACCAATTTACATAGACGCACGGATAATGGACCCCCTCCTCGAACTGCTAAACAACACGGCAGGCAAAGAAAACTACTCAATAAAACAATTAAAACTGGACCAGGTAAAAGTGCAAACCAACGCCCCAGAAACCTACAGAAAAGTGGTAAAAGTGCTAAAAGAAAAAAAAGCCGGGTACCACACCTACCAGCTCAAAACTGACAAAAGCTATAAAGCAGTTATCAGAGGGCTACACCCAAAGCCAAACACAAGCAACATATGTGACGAACTAGCCAAAATCGGACACCAGGTAAGAGTAATAAATAACATAACAAGATTTGATACCAAACAACAACTACCGCTGTTCCTAATAGAACTAGAACCGAACAAAAACAACAAAGAAATCTATGATATTAAACAAATCTTAAACACAATAATCATAGTTAAACCACCCAGACAAAAAAAAAAGACATACCTCAATGCATGCGGTGCCAACAATATGGACACACAAAAAACTACTGCAACAGAAACCCGGTGTGTGTCAAATGCGCAGAAAAGCAACGTACTGCTCATACACGGGAAAACTAAACGAGGTAAAGTGCTACAACTGCAGCGGAAACCATCCAGCCAGCTACAAAGGCTGTCCAGCCAGAAAAATACTTCAACGTAAACTGTCTCCGCCACTTCGAAGCGGGGCATACAATTACTATCACACACAACAAGATAGCGCAGAAATTGAGACACCAATAAAAGTACAGCACGTAATGAACAACAACCATAATAATACCAACACCACTGGCAGTCGAAGCTACGCGCAAGCAACCAAGGAAGTAACACCCGTAGCCAACCAAAACCACAACAATAACACCAACGACGCTACAGAAATAAAAGAACTATTAAAGCAATCCATCAAAAGCACCGACATGTTAACAAGAACGATAAGCGAACTAAAAGAAGCATTCAAACAGCAATCATTACAAATTACAGCTATGATACAACTGATAACAACCATGCTAAGCAAAAAGTAAAAACGGACATACTAAAAATAGCTGCCTGGAACTCTAACGGCCTACAACAAAGGGCCATTGAAACCAAAGCATTCCTGTACCAGAACAACATAGACATACTACTCGTATCAGAAACGCATTTCACAACAAAAAGCTACATCAAAATACCGCACTATACCATATACGATACCAAGCACCCCTCAGGAAAAGCACACGGAGGGACCGCAGTGATAATAAGAAACGACATTAAACACCACCTACACAGCCAAGTTAGTAAAGAACACATACAAGCAACTACCGTTACCGTACAAACTAGCAGCAACCGTCTACAGCTGTCAGCAGTATATGCACCACCGCGACACAAAATTACAGCACAAATGTGGGAAGAATACTTCCAACAACTAGGCGACAAGTTTATCGCAGCAGGAGACTACAACTCAAAGCACACAACACGGGGATCAAGAATCACTACACCTCGAGGCAGAACCCTGGAAAAACAGATCAGGAAAAACAATCTCAACATATTATCCACAGGAAGACCGACATACTGGCCGACAGACCTGAGCAAAATCCCTGACCTACTCGACTTTGCAGTCACAAAGGGATTAAACGGAAATAAAATAAATATAGCATCCAGCCTCGAGCTTAGCTCCGACCATACACCCATAATAATAACATACAGAAACAAGCCAATACTCTACAATAACTCAGAGACACTATGCAACAAATCCATTAATTGGCAAACCTTCAAAGAAATAATTGAAAGCAAAATTGATAGCAAAATATTGACATTCGCGGACGACACAGCCGTGCTAGTCAGGCACACTAACCCTGTAACAGCAGCCACAATACTATAAGAGCATATCACAAAAATAGAAAAGTGGCTGCAAGACAAACAAATTAAAGCTAACCCTCACAAATGCAACCACATCACATTCACACTGAGAAAACAGATAACACAAAACATCTTCCTGAACGACACGCAAATAACACAAACAAGGCAAGTCAAATACCTTGGACTTCACATAGATACACATTTCACATGGAAACAGCATATCAAATCAATAATAGACAAAATACAGACAGCAAGGAGACAGATGCACTGGTTAACAAGCCGAAAATCCAAATTAAGCACAGAAAACAAACTAAAAATATACAAAATAATCATAAAGCCAATCTGGACATACGGAATTCCACTATGGGGAACAGCAGCAATGAGCCATATAAACAAAATAGAAACAATCCAAGCCAAAATCCTTAGAACAATGGTAAGCGCCCCGTGGTACGTTAGAAACGAGGACATACGGAAAGACCTGTGAATACCAAACGGTCAAGGAAGAGATTACCAGATTCGCAACAAGATACAGAGGAAGAATAGAAATACACCCGAACCAGCTGGCAGCTGAAACGTGCAACACAACAAACATCGCAAGTAGACTAAAAAGGAAACACCCATAGACCTCATAAAAGATATAACTTAGAAAAAACGAAGCTGGCACCCCGCTGGGGGTAGCCGCCCACATGCTATATTTATTTTTTATTTTTATTTTTTTTTTCTTCACCAACAAGATATAACACTTTACCAAATGTCCATAAGGACAAATTGTAAAAGAACCAAAAATAAAATAAAATAAAATAAAAATCATAATATATATATGTCGGAGATAAAAGGACAACCCCCCCCCCTGTTGGAATTACTTGGAAAACCTCAATACTGTAGCATTTACAAAATAACCCAAACACAGTCGTTCGAAACTTGAGGCAATGAGCTTAGGCTCGAGGCGACAACTGGTCGCCGAGCGTAGCCGCGGTCACGGGATGAACGTTCCACCTAACAAAGACATGGAGTTACATAGCTTTCCTTATGTTACGACCGTTCGCGCAGAGATGCGGACGCGAGGAAAACGCGTCAGCGAGAGGCGTAAATTCTCGCTACGATTCGTATAATCGTATAAACGCCGCGAAATAATCATTCCCCTTGTTTCGATTAAGATAACAGGGGTAGTTCAATGAATTTAACACTGTGTTAACAGGTTAATATTGTTTGTATTTTTAACAATAAATTAAATAATAATAAAAGCGTCACAAATTATTTAGCGATGAATACAGTTAATGCGTTACAGAAATTCAACTCGACTTTTGATATTTCTCGATATTCGTTAGACTTAGCGATTTATTCGTCAGAGCTCTCGATGTATGCAATATGAATTTTCAAATGAGACTAACTGCCCTTAGATAAATTCCTTATCCTCTCGGGGAGACGACCCGCACCGCGCTCGGATCACGCTACCGCTCGCGTCGATGATCATTTAGGCCGACTTCTTTGTGAAAATAAAGAACGGACCGTAATCGACGTTTCTGGAACTCGCGGCTTGGCAGCAACCATACGCTCGTCGATACATTGTATGTTTCGTCGAGCAGATGAGACGATTTATATAAGACGTTGGAGGATCGCGGGCGACGGTTAGAAACACGATCCATACTAAGCCTCGCGGCGCAACAGCATCATACGTGATAGAACGAATCTTCTCGAATCTTCTCGTAGTAAACAATAAGGATGGGTCCTTGAGGCTATTCATGGCACGCGGTGATGATGTGCGGACATCTGGTTGCCGGACTGCCCGCGGTATGTGGCCCGGTCGAGGCAGAGTGTTGCTCGACTTAACACCTTTAAAGAATTGGTCGCACCGACACTTGACAATAAACATTCCAACGGCCCCGTGGCTCGCTACACACAGACCCCATTCTTTTGGGTAAGATGATCGCCAGATGTCGATGCATCATTCACAGTTTATGTTCAGCTAACCTGAGTAACCGCTACAAATCTTAGGATTTCGTTAACTCGGGTCCTTCAAACGGACAAATAGTATTTATTCTAAACAGTTCCTAAATCTATCACCTACTATAGGAAGATACGGGAGATCTGCTTTCCTCACATACTACGCTTCCCGCTAGGAACTTTCTCTCAAGTGCGGCTAGCATACTTTTCTAACCGCCAACATAGAAATTAACCGATTAACGGCAACGTCCATTTCCCTAACCCTCCGAGTGGAGGCTTTCTTTGACGAATCCGACGATCTCGTGCCCTTAGGCACATCCCATCATAGTTTTCCTCTGCAGCGTCGTCGTGACGAAAAGTCATTCTCTTTCGGGCAGTCTCATTAGCCATACGCCTAGT
The DNA here is from genome assembly GCF_905332965.1 of Bombus pascuorum. Lineage (NCBI taxonomy): Eukaryota > Metazoa > Arthropoda > Insecta > Hymenoptera > Apidae > Bombus > Bombus pascuorum. The sequence continues at coordinate 193,498 of NC_083495.1, read as the reverse complement.
GTGTTTGTACAATCGGTGAATAATCTACGTCTTAGCAAAGAGCTAATCAAGCGATCCTTGTATCACGAGTAGTAAGACGAGTCCGACTTAGACTACGAAGCAAAGTACATTCGTTATCCCGTGGACCGTGGATTCGCTATATCGAACCTAGGGTCATTGTCATTAGCGTCTAGTTACCGCGGCCGCTTGTCAATCTTGTACCAACTATATCTGTGTAATAAACGTTTGTACAACAACAATGAACAACACCAGCGAAGACTCATTAAACGCCCCTAACCCCAACCCGACATATATATGTCGGGTTGTCATTATGATTAGGGTTAAGGGCATGTAATGAATATTCACTGGAATTAGCCATTGTTGTTATACAATCGAGGTAATGTTGATTAGTACAAGTGTATTCACTGATCGTAAAGACGTTGTTTTTCTCGCTAACGGCATTGCACGAGAATGTGTCTCTCCGTCGCGGTGATGCTGCAGAGGAAAACTATGATGGTGTGTCTAAGGGCACGAGATCATCGGACTCGTCGAGGGAAACCTTCGCTCGGAAAGTGAGGGAAATGGACGTTGCTTTTAATTGGGTAATTTCTATGTTAGCGGTTAGAAAAGGATGCTAGCCGCCCTTGAGAGAAAATTGCTAGCGGGAAGCGTCGTTCGTGAGAAAAGCAGATTTCCCGTATCTTGTAGTAGGTGACGGATATAGGGACTGTTAGAATAATGACTGTTTGTCCATTTGAAGGATCTTAGCTAACTAAAACTTAAGATTTATAGTGGGTTCTTAGGCTAGTTGGAAACATATAGTGAAAATGAATCGACATCTGGTAATCATCTTTTTTTTTTTTTAGTTTATTTTGGTTTTTTACAATTTGTCCTGAAGGACATTCGGTAAAGTGTTATATCATATTGGTAAAAAAAAAAAATAAAATAAAAATAAATGTAGCATGTGGGTAGCTACCCCCAGCGGGGTACCATCTTCGTTTTTTTCTAAATTATATCTTTTATGAGGTCTATTGGGTGTTTCCTTTTTAGTCTTCTTGCGATGTTTGTTGTGTTGCACGTTTCAGCTGCCAGCTGGTTCGGGTGTGTTTCTATTCTTGTTCTGTATCTTGTTGCGAATCTGGTAATCTCCTCCTTGACCGTTGGTATTCCGAGGTCTTTCCTTATGTCCTCGTTTCTAACGTACCACGGGGCGTTTACCATTGTTCTAAGGATTTTGGCTTGGATTGTTTCTATTTTGTTTATATGGCTCATTGCTGCTGTTCCCCATAGTGGAATTCCGTATGTCCAGATTGGCTTTATGATTATTTTGTATATTTTTAGTTTGTTTTCTGTGCTTAATTTGGATTTTCGGCTTGTTAACCAGTGCATCTGTCTCCTTGCTGTCTGTATTTTGTCTATTATTGATTTGATATGCTGTTTCCATGTGAAATGTGTATCTATGTGAAGTCCAAGGTATTTGACTTGCCTTGTTTGTGTTATTTGCGTGTCGTTCAGGAAGATGTTTTGTGTTATCTGTTTTCTCAGTGTGAATGTGATGTGGTTGCATTTGTGAGGGTTAGCTTTAGTTTGCTTGTCTTGCAGCCACTTTTCTATTTTTGTGATATGCTCTTATAGTATTGTGGCTGCTGTTACAGGGTTAGTGTGCCTGACTAGTACGGCTGTGTCGTCCGCGAACGTCAATATTTTTCTATTGGTAGTTGTTGGTATGTTGGTCGTGTATAGTGTGTATAATATGGGTCCTAGGACGCTTCCTTGCGGAACCCCTTCTTTGATGTCTTTGACTTCGGAGTGTGCGTCCTTGATTTTTATTGTGAAGTCTCTGTTGCTTATGTATGATTTTATTATTTGGTATATTTTTTCCGGGAATTGTTTCTCGATTGTTTGAATTAGGCTTTCGTGGTTTATTTTGTCGAATGCTTTCTCTATGTCCATGAATAGGGCTGTACAATATTGTTTGTTTTCTATCGTGTGTATTATTTCGTTGACGAGTCTGTGCATTTGTTCTATGGTGAAGTGTTTGTTTCTGAATCCAAATTGATGGTCTGGTATTAATTTTTCCTTCTCTATTATTGGTTTTAGTCGGGCGTATATTACTTTTTCTAGTATTTTGGAGAGCACGGGAAGTAGTGATATTGGTCTGTAAGATGTTGTTTCGTGTGGGTCTTTGCCTGGTTTGGGTAACATTATGATCTGTGCCTGTTTCCATAATTTAGGATAATATTATATTCTTAGTATTGCATTGAATATTATAGTGATTAGTCGTATCGCTTTTGGAGGGAGGTTTGTCAAGATTTTACCATTGATTAGATCGATTCCTGGTGCTTTGTTGTTTTTTCGATTATGTTTCCAATTTCTTGCGCTGTTTTAGGTATGGTGTATTGCTTGTCAATTGCGGTGCTAGTGGTTAGCGCATCGTCGTCCGTATGGTTATTGTGGTTGCTGTTATTGATGTTGTGTGGTGTAAATGTGTTGCATAGGTGGTTGGAAAATTCTTCGGCTTGCTCTTCGTTGCTTCTTGCCCATGTGTTGTCTGCTTTTCTGATTGCTGGGGCTGGTTTTATTATCTTCTTTATTTTTTTTGTGGCTTTCCATAGTGAATAGTTGTAGTTCTCGTGTGCAGATAGTGACTCTATGAACTTTGTGAATTCGTTGTTGTTGTGCTCTTTTATTTTGTTTTTTATTTCCTTTGCGAGTTTGTTTAGGTGTTTTTTGTTTTCTTTTGTTCTATGTTTTTGCCATTTTGCTTTCGCTTTTCTTTTTTCGAGGATGTCTGATGGGATTTGTTTTGTTTGTATAGTGGTAGTTTCAGGTTTAGTGGTGGCCCGTGCTGCTTCTTGTATAGTTTCTGTAAGTGTCGTTACAGCTTGTTCGATGTGTTCGGGCGTTTTCAATGGGATGTTGCAGTTGATTTTGCTTTCGATTATTTCTTTGAAGGTTTGCCAATTGGTGGATTTGTTGCATAGCGTCTCTGAGTTGTTGTAGAGTATTGGCTTGTTTCTGTATGTTATTATTATGGGTGTATGGTTGGAGCTAAGCTCGAGGCTGGATGCTATATTTATTTTATTTCCATTTAGTCCCTTTGTGACTGCAAAGTCGAGTAGGTCAGGGATTTTGCTCAGGTCTGTCGGCCAGTATGTCGGTCTTCCTGTGGATAATATATTGAGGTTGTTTCTCCTGTTGTGTTTTTCCAGGGTTCTACCTGGAGGTGTAGTGATTCTTGATCCCCATGTTGAGTGCTTTGAGTTGTAGTCTCCTGCTGCGATATACTTGTCGCCTAATTGTTGGAAGTATTCTTCACACATTTGCGCTGTGATTTAGTGTCCCGCTGGTGCATATACTGCTGACAGCTGTAGACGGTTGCTGCTAGTTTGTACGGTAACGGTAGTTGCTTGTATGTGTTCTTTACTAACTTGGCTGTGTAGGTGGTGTTTAATGTCGTTTCTTATTATCACTGCGGTCCCTCCGTGTGCTTTTCCTGAGGGGTGCTTGGTATCGTATATGGTATAGTGCGGTATTTTGATGTAGCTTTTTGTTGTGAAATGCGTTTCTGATACGAGTAGTATGTCTATGTTGTTGTGGTACAGGAATGCTTTGGTTTCAATGGCCCTTTGTTGTAGGCCGTTAGAGTTCCAGGCAGCTATTTTTAGTATGTCCGTTTTTACTTTTTGCTTAGCATGGTTGTTATCAGTTGTATCATAGCTGTAATTTGTAATGATTGCTGTTTGAATGCTTCTTTTAGTTCGCTTATCGTTCTTGTTAACATGTCGGTGCTTTTGATGGATTGCTTTAATAGTTCTTTTATTTCTGTAGCGTCGTTGGTGTTATTGTTGTGGTTTTGGTTGGCTACGGGTGTTACTTCCTTGGTTGCTTGCGCGTAGCTTCGACTGCCAGTGGTGTTGGTATTATTATGGTTGTTGTTCATTACGTGCTGTACTTTTATTGGTGTCTCAATTTCTGCGCTATCTTGTTGTGTGTGATAGTAATTGTATGCCCCGCTTCGAAGTGGCGGAGACAGTTTACGTTGAAGTATTTTTCTGGCTGGACAGCCTTTGTAGCTGGCTGGATGGTTTCCGCTGCAGTTGTAGCACTTTACCTCGTTTAGTTTTCCCGTGTATGGGCAGTACGTTGTTAAATGCTTTTCTGCGCATTTGACACACACCGGGTTTCTGTTGCAGTAGTTTTTTGTGTGTCCATATTGCTGGCACCGCATGCATTGAGGTATGTCTTTTTTTTGTCTGGGTGGTTCAACTGTGATTATTGTGTTTAAGATTTGTTTAATGTCATAGATTTCTTTGTTGTTTTTGTTCGGTTCTAGTTCTATTAGGAACAGCGGTAGTGGTTGTTTGGTATCAAATCTTGTTATGTTATTTATTACCCTTATCTGGTGTCCGATTTAATTTAATATCTAATTTAGAAAAAAACAAACTTAATCAAATTTATATTAATAAGTTTAAATCGTTAGAAAATTTCTGAATGAATTGTAAATAATAATATTGCAGGTAATTTAATTTTTGTATAACCAAAAGAAATGTTGTTTTACTAATTATTTTTATTGTTTTTCAAATTTTGCGGATTTATGATAAAATATTCTTTGCGGGTATTTTTTATTATTAAAAATGACGTAAACGGATTTTGTGAATTAAAACAGTTTTTTAAAAAGTAAGAATAATTTAAAAAGTAATGAATAATTATCTCAATTCTGTCCTAGTAAATACAATGCATAGTTACAATATGTTTACATTTTACAGTCAGGTACAAAATAATGTGGAATCAATTTTTACAGATATCTGAAAATTAACAATTTTCGAGATGTTATTTCTCCGTTAAACCAACGATATGATCACTGAAAATAATATTAAAAATAATGTTAAAACATAATATTAAACTAATACGATAATAGTAATGATAATAACTGTTTAGGTCAATAGGTTAAAGGGGATTTATCTTTTCCGAGCTGCAGTGAGACTGGTCTTGGAATATATCGAATGGTTAACCGAGAAGTCTGTAGTTGAAGAAGTCAGTGACGATATTACAATTAATATTCGGAAGGCACAAGAAAAAAAACACGAAAAGAAAGCTCTTACTCTAGAGGTTCAACATTTCTTTTCCTTTATATTTATATATGTAACTAGACTGCGGATGTTTATGAATATAAAATAGTAAGCTTCACATACCAAATTATTCATTCTTAAACTATATGACAACGAAAAGAGATTGTTTCACCATTTATTTTTTTTTTTTTTCTTAGGATTTCGAGGGTTTCTGAAAACATATTGTTTATGCGTATTTTTATTATTAAAATGATGGGTCAAGAAATTTTTGTGAATTAAGCCATAATACAGATATGCAAAATATTTTAGCAATATATTCAATATAAATAATATACCGAGTATTGTATACGTAATAATATCTAGTAATAAATATTTAACAATGTTTTTGTCGTTATTTTAGTCTATGTAGTTTGTGTTATAAAAATGCGAGCACTTTGTTTAAATGTACAGTTGTAAACTGATAACATTTGTATGTAATATATAACGCTTGTCCACTTTATCGACTATTCGTTTTACAAAAAATTTAAGAAAATTTTACGTACGCTTATCTCTTATTCATTCTCTAACAATCTATAAATAGTGCAGGAAAAATCTTTGCTTAACTTCTGCTTCCTCAATTCTATTCTTTGAAAATATGAATTTATATAAACATCCGCAGTTTACTTATAATATGAAATACAATAAAACTAGAAAGTGTCGTTAATCATAATTTATCTAAATAATTTAGATAAAAGTTACACTTTATATTTAAGGATCGTTCTTATTTATTAACGAGGCCAGAAGACCGATCATCGGACGACAGAAAATATATATATGAATTATTTAAAAAGTTTCACGTGTTCAAAAAATATCCTGAACATTTGAGAGAAATTTTAGCGAGGGTATGCTTTTATCAATATTTACGACCTGATCGCGTAATTGTGCGACAAGGTCGCGAAGCTGAAAATCTTTACTTCATTATAAGCGGAGAAGTCAGCGTATCGAAAATAGTTATTGATCGCTGGACTGGTACGTAAAATAAATTTTCCTTTATATAAATCTTCAAATTCTTCGTAAATGAAAATTACAGACGAAAAACAAAATTTTTCGAATTATGTAAAGCAAAACAAAATTTATTTTGTATTTATAGTCGCCCTGTAATATGTTACAAATTTATTTTGTTTTGTAAAGTTACAAATAACTACATAAACTAACAAACGAAGTTTTAGATACAATATCTCTATTCTTTATTGTCGTCTTATTTTGACTTGCACAAAGATTCCTTAAATTTTCTGAGCAGAAGTAGTTGTGTTATAAAAGCGTAAGGAAATGTTATAAATTTTATTTGTGCTTAGGTGATTCGGAAGAGGTTGATATGGGCATTTTGAGTCCTGGCGATATATTCGGTGAAGTCGCATTGTTGCATGAAATACCAAGATCAGCAGCAGTATTTACAAAAAGTATGTATGTATAGTAGAACTACATATCTATTGCTTGCATTTTATTATAAATTTATCTACCATATAATATTGAAAATAATCTTGTATTGTTAAGTTTTAGTATCAAGTCAAGTTAATATTATTATTAAATTGTGAATTATTATGAATTCGTGCAACATTTAAAGATGCAAGAATGTATAGAATGCATATATAGCGGCACTCGACAGTAAACTTTTCAACGGTTTCTGTCCCGTGGCTCGCTATTCTTCGGATAAGATGATTGCCAGATTATCCTCAAAGTATATTTTCAGCTAAGGACCTAAGAACCCGCTATAAATCAATAGGTTCGATATTTAATTGATTCACACAGATTTAGTTTTGTATACTCTGTATTTCACCACCATGTACAGCCATTACAACACACCGGATACTTTCTGATAATTAACGCGTGGCGGACGCGAAAACAAAACAGCGTCGTTAGTAGTCGTACCAATTCTGCATGTAGGAATTAGTGATCATATTAACCTAACATTTATCTCAACACTCCCCCTTGATCATAGTTTCTACAAGACCCATAGTTTTGGTAAAATATTGTGTCTTAATCCTATTTAAATCTTTGGTAAGAATATCTGCAATATTCTCAGAACTTGGCACATAAACATAATCTAAAATAGCCTTAGACACGCAATTCTCAACATAGAAGTAACATAGAAGTAATGGACTTGAACATGTTTAGAACTCACAGTGACTACCTCATCCTTGGACCATGAAATAGCTCTAATATTGTCACAGAAAATTTTGCATGGGCGGGGACAATATGTCAATTGATCGAACTCTTTTAACAGTAAGGATATCCACACAGTCTCCCTTGCTTCCTCCTGCATTGCTACAAATTCTGCTTCACAAGTCGACTGAGATATAATAGGTTGCTTCTTTGACAACCAAGATATTGCACCATTAGCAAGTATGAATACCCAATTCTAGATTTTATATCTACTGAACCCCCCGCAAGATTTGAATCGCAAAGCACTTTCAAAGGTTGCCCTGTCTTTTGGTATACTAGTTTTAAATCTTTGATTTTTAGCAGGTATCTAAAAATATGCTTCACTGCTTTCCAATCAGACACAGTAGGATTTGCACATCTTTGACTTAGCTTACCTATTGCACATACGACATCAGGACGGCTTACGGTAGCGGCATACACTATATGCCCAACAGCTTGTTCATACAACTTATTGTCAAAAGGTTCATCGCACTCAATATCAAAACCAGCTTCATACTCCTTTGCTAGTGGTGTTAACACTCCAGTCTCATGAGTAATATCAAATAGATTCAGCCTTTGGCCTATCTACACAGATTGATCAAACACAACAGTAGTGCTGTTTGGCTTACTCAAATAGATGGACAAGAATTGAGTATCAGTACCCAGCACCCTAACATTTAATTTTTCCTTAATACTAGCCTTGAACATACCAATCGCAGTCTATGTTCCAAACGCAAGAATGTCATCCACATACACCGCGACAATTAGATTTTGGATACATTCACATACACACATGAATCACTCAGACATGGTTTCAGATTCATACTCTTCAGAATAGTATTACTATGTATGAACCACATTCTTCCAGCTTGCTTCAGTCCATACAGGCTCTTTTTAAGTTTACATACATATTGAGTTCTGTCCTTTCTCAGGATTTCAAAAAATTCAGGTTGCTCCATGTGTATGTCCTCATCCAAAGGACTGTTGAGGTATGCACACTCTACATCAATGTGTTCATAGTTCCACTCATTCTCAGCACACAGAGCAAATAAAATTCTCAGGGTCCTACGTTTTGCAATTGGGCTGAAGGTCTTCAAATAGTCTACCCCAGGTTTTTGCCAGAATCCCCAAGCTAAAAGCCCAGCTATATATCTATCAGAATCCCTTTTGACGACAAGGACCCATTTACAGTCAATGACATTTTTATCCAATGGTCTTAACACCATGTCCCACACATCTTTATTCACGAGATTGTCCAACTACTTCAACATTGCCTCTGCCCACTTTTGAGCATCGAGTCCCCTCAGGGCTTCGTGCACATTAACAGACACAAATAAACTTTGAGTTTTACAAACCGTTGCAACATGAGCACAACTGTTACAACTCTTTAGCTTATGTAGTCTTGCTGACCTTCTAGGCACAATCAGTACACTTACAGCTTCCTCCTGATTATTTTCATTAATTAAATTATTCATGAAAAATCACTTTCCCCCTCATCATTTTCACCATCATTTTGGACCTCAATATCAATTAGCTCAATTCCCTTTTCAGATTCAAAATCTTCCACATTCCATACCCAATCAAAGAATTTCTTCTTGATATTACTCGTGATCACACCAACACCCCTGCAGGGAAACACATTTTCTTCGAACCGAACATGACAAGACATCTTCTTAGTCCTTGGTAGATAGATCCTGTAACCCTTGACTTGTCGGTCGTAACCTACAAAAATCCCCTCATCTGCCTACTATCATATTTCTTTCCGCTTGGGTTTATCAGGTACCAAACTTTACATACAACTCCAATGGATTTTTATCCTTGACAGCAGCGGATGGGCATAAGTTTCTAATGTCACACGCAGTGTTTATAGCTTTTCCCCACAGATAATCAGGGAGCCGTGACTGGATGAGAAAACAACTAAACATTTCAACCAGGGTCCTATTGGATCGTTCTGAAACGCCATTTTGCTCAGGGTTCCTAGGGGCGGTCTTCCTATACAGAATACCTTTCTCCTTCAGGTAGTTCTCAAAATTGATCCCTGTGTACTCACCGCCATTGTCAGTTTGGAGGGTGCTTATCTTGGACTGATGCAGTGCCTCCACTTCCATCTCATATTCTTTGAAACACCTGAATACTTCGCTCTTTCCATTGATGAAACGAGAGAAATCATCAATAAAAGTTACAAAGTAGTTACCTCCATCTAACGATTTGCACTGAGCTCTGCCACTGACATCATTGTGGACGATCTCCAAAGGGCGTTGACATATGTGATGAGCTGTCCTCGAGAATGGCAGTTTTGTCATTTTTCCCTTCACGTAAACTCCACACAGTTCATCATGTTTCTTGGAATCTTCCCTCACGCTTCTTATAGGAATTTTCCTCATTGTATTTCCATGTAGTGACCTAACCTCTCATGCCACGATACAGTACTCCTATATGCCTTTGCCTCAATGACTTCAATGTCTTCGTCACTGTGGCTAGGCCCCTCTTGATCGTTTTCCACAAAGACATTTGCGACGTGCCTTTCATTGGGGATTGTCTCCAAGTAGTACACATCGTCTCTTACTTTGGAATGCAACACAACGTCGCCATCATCATGCGTTCCAATAGTCTCATCCCTTGTACACACGGTGGTAACACCCTTCTTTGCCAACTGTCTGATTGAGATTAGATTTACATCTAACTCAGGCACCCACAGAGCATTCGACAAAGATAGGGTCTAACCATCACAGGACTCAGTCATTTTTACAGTGATCGTTCCCTTCCCCTTAACTTCCAGACGTCCCTTATTACTCCTGATATGTCCGGTCGCAGGTGTGAAATCCACGATGCCTGTCCGGAGTCATATGATTTGAAACGCCTGAGTCACGGTAACTGATCTTCCCCCTTTCAACAACAAACTGATGGATGATAAGGCCAATGTCGATATAAATCCCTTGAACCTTGGTTTGTCTTCTGATCCCCTCTTCTTCTTGTTATTCTCCTGTTTCTTCTTCTTCTCGGAGTTCTTCTCCTCTCTATCTCCTTTCTCCCCTTGACACTGGCCCCATTTTTCACATTTGTAACATTTCTGGTCATGTGTGTCTCTGTTCTTCGGCTTCGCGCCATCTTTATTTCGTTACGCCACCTTGGGCTTCCATTGTCTCCTGGTCGCCATTGCACTGCCTTGCTCGGACGACTCCGCAGCTCCGTCGATCCTTCTCTCTTTGAGTAGAAGGTAGGACTTCACCGCCCTCGAGGTCAGATCCTTATCAATCTTCGTTACTCTGAAGTACGTCGAGTAATTTGAATCTGTCGTGAGGCCAGCCAAAAGGAAACACGCCACGATATGATCTTCAATTTTTATACCGGCTTTGGATAACTTGTCACACAGGGTTTGAATCCTCCTACAGTACGCGGAGATATCCATGCTAGGGGTCTTCTCGATAGTGCCCAGTTCCCGCATGCATAAAACAATGTCCATCGATGTTGATCTCCCATGAATATCTTCCAGTGTCTTCCAGTACTCCTTCGCTATTTTTAGAGCGCTGATGTCCGTAAGATATTCGGGGCGATCATGCCGGAAAATGTAAGCACCTGCTTTGTTATCCATTTCAACATACTCGGGTATTAGCCTTTCTGCTGGCGTTAAACCAGGATCCACCGCATCTCAAGAACCCAAGAAAACCATCGTAGTTTCCGTCATCGTCTTCCAATAGTCATAGTTGTCCTTATTGAGGATCGGGTTCATGTCTTTGTCCACATCATTCATCTTCTCCTGGTCAACCATGGCGTGGTCTCTTTTCGGATAATTACAGAAACCAAAAATACTCAACAAATAAATACCTTCACTGTCGTTGTTTACTGCCCTGGGCCCATAACCTGTTATTGAATAGATTTTGGAGTTTGGTATTTATTGATTCACTCAGATTTAGTTTTTACGTTCTGTATTTCACCACCAAGTACGACCATGTGAACACACCGGATATACTTAGATAATTAACACGTGGTCGACGCCTAAGACAAAGGAGCGTCGTAAGAAGTCGTACCAACTTAGCATGTAGGAACTAGTGATCATACCAACTTAATATTTTCCTCAATACAACTGCAGATAGTTAGGTAGCGGACAATGAACTTTGATTTTGATGAATGAGACTAAAGTTGCTAACTCGTCGATAACTATTTGCTCGAGAATGAGGTAGTTACTATGCCTTTATGCGCCCCCTCCCCTCTACTGTCTGTTTCCGTAGCCACAGCATTTTCTAACTGCGTCGCGTTGACACCGAAAAATAGCAATTTCTCCTCCTTTCGTAGCAGGCTATTCTGCCTCCCCGAACAGTAGCACGTATGTGACGTAGTATTTTTGTCTATTTCCCCTTAAAGTTAGATAAAATTAGAGTTTGTACGAGGATTAAGGAGCTAAATTTGATAAACCTCTAACTTTAAGCGGTATATACTGGATGTACTGCTGAAATCAGTGAAAATTTATCGCCAGTTTTTAACAACTGATATACAGAAATATATAAGGTTTCATTAAAAAATAAATTACGAAAATATTTAAACCTCGAAAAATGTGACCATGAAGAAAGAATGTTTCGCAACATAATAAGCTGTCCTCTCGAGTCAAACAAATCGTTCCTTAAGCATTTTTTTGTGTTACTAAAAGTAACGCAGATATATTGCTTTATAACAAAGTAACCGAGGTTGTAAAAATATGCAAAATATACAAAAATATTATATGTAAGAAACATAATCTTGTTTTGCTTATAGCCGCAGTAGATTTGATTCGCATTCCTCGCTTAGAATTCGATGACGTTTTGCGGTCTCCTTTAAAAAGAGAGTGGGACATATTGCAGGATGCGTTAGTACATTTCAATTATTTTAAATGTTGGGATGAAGAAACAATACGAGAATGTTGTATTCTCAGTAAATTAAAGGATTTTCAACCTGATGAGGTATAAAATTACATTACATAAAATAATACTCATAATATTAATATCACAGAAAAACAAAAATTAAATATTCTTACATTTGTTATATTACATTAGTAACTAAAGACTTTATAAATGCTCGCGATGGGACAATGCTAATACAACAACGAAATTTTGTATTTCGTTCTTTCGTAATAAAGATTTCATTATCGCACTAGTGAGATTTTTCTGATTGAAACGAGGCCAAATACGATATTATTATAAAATTTAATTATGTTAATGTGGTTTTTAGTTCTTTCTTCATTCATAAGATAATTCAAACATCGAAGATATATCTTTTTCTTTATGATAGTTTCTGCAAATTTTTCGTTAAATACTATTGAAGCGGAATAAGTGTAAATGTAATGACAAAATAATTATTTAAGGTTTTGCTAGGTGACGGTAAAGGAATGGTGAATCATGTCCATTTTCTATTAGAAGGTGAATGTCGTCTGATAGAACACATGATTGTTCGTAAAACACATTCTGTTTATGGAACTCAATACGAATTATACGATCCTGAAAAGAATAATGCAAAGAAGGAACCCAGATTATTAAAGAGCTTAGAAATGGCTACAAAGATGGACGAATTAGAATACGAATATGAAACTACCAAAGTATGCTTTATATACTTGTAATGCCTAATAATAGTGATAAATGTAATTTGCAATAATATACAGGGAATAGGACTAAATTTTGTATTTTTTATTTTATTCTTATTTTATTTACTTGTATTTTAGTTCTAGAGCCTACTATAAGAAGACTGTTAAAGACTCAATTCCTGTCAAAACATTTTTTTCTTACAGCAGACAATTTATCAGTACTTCGCATTTGTAGATTAAAATCGGATTTCTGTATAATGTAATAATATATGTACAATAATACCGAATGTATTTCATACTATAACTTTTCACCTAATTTTAAAGGCAAGTGACATGGACGAGGATATCGACGGAAGTCGAGATCTCATAGATTATGCACAACTCTTACTATCATCGAAAGCAACTGATAGGAGAATGGATTTTGAACGTTCAAGCGTCATTACAACTACATTATTAGATGTTGTAAGTACGACATCGGCAAATACTATTATATCTTCATATTATTTAAGACAAAGAATGCAGGAAAGGAAGTTGAATATAAGTACAGTCAGTTACAAAAATCTACATTCGTACGTTCTTTATATATAACGTATTATAACAAAATGGTACCTCTACGAATGGTAGCTTTTTTGGTATATTAAAACACAATTTAACTACTTTTATCTTCTTTATTAAGAAAAAGAAAGTGAAAAGATATAAAATACTAGAAGTAAAATATGTTAGCATTGGAAAATTCATGGTTTTGCCATTTCTAATGTAATTTTACCTCAAAATTTTTATAAATTTTGTTTTGATTTTTTAATTCCTTTTTAGAAATTTAGTAATTTCATTGATATGTAAGTACCGTGACTGACTGTAAATAGAAAATTTATAAATTGGACATTGATCTTGACAACATATAAATTTACAGATGAATGAATGGCAAAAAATTACGGATGTAGCAGAAATGTTAATGAGAGAACCTTCATCAACCTCTCAGCAACGTTATCCGACTGACGTACGTACAATATTTATGCAAATTTGTACGTTTAACAGGGGTGCGTGTTTCGGCTTAGGTAATATTTTACTAAATTTATTTTTCTAAGAATTTTTTTAACAAAAATTATTTCTATAATAAAATATTGTTACCTATGAATTAGGAGAAAATATGGTTAATCGAAGAATAGTAGCTACTTCATCCGTAAGATGTTTTTTGGTTCCGCGGTATTGGTTGAGAATTCATAATCGTGCAAATATTTGGGAACGCGTAAAGTTGTTCTTGGATTCCAAATTTCCTACTGAGGGGCAATTATTTGAAAAATTCGTAACAAATCGCAGGTATGTCATTTCTCGTTATTAAATGCAAATATTTATATTATATATTTATATATTTTATATTTAAGAAAAATTTATAGATGCAAGGGCTTTAACTTCTTCAAATTGCATTCCTAAAAATATAAATTTGCATAAAAATCCACTGTCTGCTTATTATTATATAGTTTATTTATTCGTTTCTTTACCAGGATTATCTTCTATATTGTATTCCTTTATATTTATTTCCTACATCGAAAATTTTAGAAATAAGTATAGCTTTGTTAATTCTGAAATTTCAAATACGTATCAGATGTCGTTTTAGGCAGTAGAACTTTAATTGCACATAGTACCATCTAAATATCGTATATTTAATCAAAGTAATTTCCATATCATTCAATATATTTTTTCAACGACTATTTTGATATTTGATATTTTAATTGTTATAATTTCTTCAGTCATACATTCCTTTAGAATAATTTATGCATTAAAATATTACTTAGGTGAAATTGGGAATGTCTTTAACTTTCCCCAAATGCTAAATTTATATTTCTATAAATCTTATGGCACCTTTTTCAAATTTAAATGGATAGAAAGAATTACATAAGTGTTCTGATTATATATATATATATATATATATATATATATATATATGTCGGGTTGGCGTTAAGGGCGTTTAATGAATCTCCACCAGTGTTGTTCATGGTTGTCGCACAGATGTTTATTACACAAATATGGCTGATACGAGATTGACAAGCGGACGCGGTAACTGGACGCTAATGACAATGGCCCTAGGTTCGATATAGCGAATCCACGGTCCACGGGATAACGAATATACTTTGCTTCAAAATCTAAGTCGGACTCGACTTACTACTCGTGATACAAGGATCGTTTGATTGACTCTTTGTTAAGATGGAGATTATTCCGATAGTACTAGCACACTAGGCGTTTAGCTAATGAGATTGCCAGAAAAAGGAATGACTTTCCGTCACGACGACGCTGCAGAGGAAAACTATGATGGGGTGTGCCTAAGGGCACGAGATCATCGGATTCGTCAAAGAAAGCCTCCACTCGGAGGGTGAGGGAAATAGACGTTGCTGTTAATTGGTCATTTTCTATGTTGGCGGTTAGAAAAGGATGCTAGCCGCCCTAGAGAGAGAGTTCCTAGCAGGCAACGTCGTACGTGACCAAATCAGGTTTCCCATATCTTCCCGCAATAGGTGACAGATTTACAGGCTGATAGAATAAAGACTGTTTGTCAATCTGAAGGACTTTAGTTAACTAAGTCCTAAGATTTGTAACGGTTCCTCAGGTTATCTGAACATAAACTGTAAACGATGCATCGGCATCTGGCGATCATCTGGCCCAAAGAATGGGGTCTGTGTGTGGCGAGCTGCGGGGCTGTTGGAATGTCTTATTGTCAAGTGTCTGTACTGCCAATTCTTTAAAGGAAAGCTATGTTACTTTATATCTCTGTTAGGTGGAATGTTTATCCCGTGACCGTGGCTACGCTCGGCGACCGGTTGTCGCCTCGAGCCTAAACTCATTGTCTCAAGTTTCGAATGACTGTTTTTTTTTTTTTATATGACCTTTTTTTTTTTTTTTATTCTATTTTGGTTATTTTACAATTTGTCCTTGCAGACATTTGGTAAAGTGTTATATCTTGTTGGTGAAGAAAAAAAAGAATATAAATAAAAAATAATATAGCATGTGGGCGGCTACCCCCAGCGGGGTACCATCTTCGTTTTTTTCTAAGTTATATCTTTTATGAGGTCTATTGGGTGTTTCCTTTTTAGTCTTCTTGCGATGTTTGTTGTGTTGCACGTTTCAGCTGCCAGCTGGTTCGGGTGTGCTTCTATTCTTTCTCTGTATCTTGTTGCGAATCTGGTAATCTCCTCCTTGACCGTTGGTATTCCGAGGTCTTTCCTTATGTCCTCGTTTCTAACGTACCACGGGGCGTTTACCATTGTTCTAAGGATTTTGGCTTGGATTGTTTCTATTTTGTTTATATGGCTCATTGCTGCTGTTCCCCATAGTGGAATTCCGTATGTCCAGATTGGCTTTATGATTATTTTGTATATTTTTAGTTTGTTTTCTGTGCTTAATTTGGATTTTCGGCTTGTTAACCAGTGCATCCGTCTCCTTGCTGTCTGTATTTTGTCTATTATTGATTTGATATGCTGTTTCCATGTGAAATGTGTATCTATGTGAAGTCCAAGGTATTTGACTTGCCTTGTTTGTGTTATTTGCGTGTCGTTCAGGAAGATGTTTTGTGTTATCTGTTTTCTCAGTGTGAATGTGATGTGGTTGCATTTGTGAGGGTTAGCTTTAATTTGTTTGTCTTGCAGCCACTTTTCTATTTTTGTGATATGCTCTTATAGTATTGTGGCTGCTGTTACAGGGTTAGTGTGCCTGACTAGTACGGCTGTGTCGTCCGCGAACGTCAATATTTTTCTATTGGTAGTTGTTGGTATGTTGGTCGTGTATAGTGTGTATAATATGGGTCCTAGGACGCTTCCTTGCGGAACCCCTTCTTTGATGTCTTTGACTTCGGAGTGTGCGTCCTTGATTTTTATTGTGAAGTCTCTGTTGCTTATGTATGATTTTATTATTTGGTATATTTTTTCCGGGAATTGTTTCTCGATTGTTTGAATTAGGCTTTCGTGGTTTATTTTGTCGAATGCTTTCTCTATGTCCATGAATAGGGCTGTACAATATTGTTTGTTTTCTATCGTGTGTATTATTTCGTTGACGAGTCTGTGCATTTGTTCTATGGTGAAGTGTTTGTTTCTGAATCCAAATTGATGGTCTGGTATTAATTTTTCCTTCTCTATTATTGGTTTTAGTCGGGCGTATATTACTTTTTCTAGTATTTTGGAGAGCACGGGAAGTAGTGATATTGGTCTGTAAGATGTTGTTTCGTGTGGGTCTTTGCCTGGTTTGGGTAACATTATGATCTGTGCCTGTTTCCATAATTTAGGATAATATTATATTCTTAGTATTGCATTGAATATTATAGTGATTAGTCGTATCGCTTTTGGAGGGAGGTTTGTCAAGATTTTACCATTGATTAGATCGATTCCTGGTGCTTTGTTGTTTTTTCGATTATGTTTCCAATTTCTTGCGCTGTTTTAGGTATGGTGTATTGCTTGTCAATTGCGGTGCTAGTGGTTAGCGCATCGTCGTCCGTATGGTTATTGTGGTTGCTGTTATTGATGTTGTGTGGTGTAAATGTGTTGCATAGGTGGTTGGAAAATTCTTCGGCTTGCTCTTCGTTGCTTCTTGCCCATGTGTTGTCTGCTTTTCTGATTGCTGGGGCTGGTTTTATTATCTTCTTTATTTTTTTTGTGGCTTTCCATAGTGAATAGTTGTAGTTCTCGTGTGCAGATAGTGACTCTATGAACTTTGTGAATTCGTTGTTGTTGTGCTCTTTTATTTTGTTTTTTATTTCCTTTGCGAGTTTGTTTAGGTGTTTTTTGTTTTCTTTTGTTCTATGTTTTTGCCATTTTGCTTTCGCTTTTCTTTTTTCGAGGATGTCTGATGGGATTTGTTTTGTTTGTATAGTGGTAGTTTCAGGTTTAGTGGTGGCCCGTGCTGCTTCTTGTATAGTTTCTGTAAGTGTCGTTACAGCTTGTTCGATGTGTTCGGGCGTTTTCAATGGGATGTTGCAGTTGATTTTGCTTTCGATTATTTCTTTGAAGGTTTGCCAATTGGTGGATTTGTTGCATAGCGTCTCTGAGTTGTTGTAGAGTATTGGCTTGTTTCTGTATGTTATTATTATGGGTGTATGGTTGGAGCTAAGCTCGAGGCTGGATGCTATATTTATTTTATTTCCATTTAGTCCCTTTGTGACTGCAAAGTCGAGTAGGTCAGGGATTTTGCTCAGGTCTGTCGGCCAGTATGTCGGTCTTCCTGTGGATAATATATTGAGGTTGTTTCTCCTGTTGTGTTTTTCCAGGGTTCTACCTGGAGGTGTAGTGATTCTTGATCCCCATGTTGTGTGCTTTGAGTTGTAGTCTCCTGCTGTGATAAACTTGTCGCCTAGTTGTTGGAAGTATTCTTCACACATTTGCGCTGTGATTTAGTGTCCCGCTGGTGCATATACTGCTGACAGCTGTAGACGGTTGCTGCTAGTTTGTACGGTAACGGTAGTTGCTTGTATGTGTTCTTTACTAACTTGGCTGTGTAGGTGGTGTTTAATGTCGTTTCTTATTATCACTGCGGTTCCTCCGTGTGCTTTTCCTGAGGGGTGCTTGGTATCGTATATGGTATAGTGCGGTATTTTTGTGTAGCTTTTTGTTGTGAAATGCGTCTCTGATACGAGTAGTATGTCTATGTTGTTGTGGTATAGGAATGCTTTGGTTTCAATGGCCCTTTGTTGTAGGCCGTTAGAGTTCCAGGCAGCTATTTTTAGTATGTCCGTTTTTACTTTTTGCTTAGCATGGATGTTATCAGTTGTATCATAGCTGTGATTTGTAATGATTGCTGTTTGAATGCTTCGTTTAGTTCGCTTATCGTTCATGTTAACATGTCGGTGCTTTTGATGGATTGTTTTAATAGTTCTTTTATTTCTGTAGCGTCGTTGGTGTTATTGTTGTGGTTTTGGTTTGCTACGAGTGTTACTTCCTTGGTTGCTTGCGCGTAGCTTCGACTGGCAGTGGTATTGATATTGTTGTGGTTGTTGTTCATTACGTATTGTACTTTTATTGGTGTCTCAGCTTCTGCCCTGTCTTGTTGTGTGTGGTGGTAGTTATATGTCCTGCTTCTAAGCGGCGGAAACAATTTACGTTGGAGTATTTTTCTGGCTGGACAGCCTTTGTAGCTGGCTGGATGGTTTCCGCTGCAGTTGTAGCACTTTACCTCGTTTAGTTTTCCCGTGTATGGGCAGTACGTTGTTAAATGCTTTTCTGCGCATTTGACACACACCGGGTTTCTGTTGCAGTAGTTTTTTGTGTGTCCATATTGTTGGCACCGCATGCATTGAGGTATGTCTTTTTTTTTGTCAGGGTGGTTTAACTATGATTATTGTGTTTAAGATTTGTTTAATATCATAGATTTCTTTGTTGTTTTTGTTCGGTTCTAGTTCTATTAGGAACAGCGGTAGTGGTTGTTTGGTATCAAATCTTGTTATGTTATTTATTACCCTTACCTGGTGTCCGATTTTGGCTAGTTCGTCACATATGTTGCTTGTGTTTGGCTTTGGGTGTAGCCCTCTGATAACTGCTTTATAGCTTTTGTCAGTTTTGAGCTGGTAGGTGTGGTACCCGGCTTTTTTTTCTTTTAGCACTTTTACCACTTTTCTGTAGGTTTCTGGGGCGTTGGTTTGCACTTTTACCTGGTCCAGTTTTAATTGTTTTATTGAGTAGTTTTCTTTGCCTGCCGTATTGTTTAGCAGTTCGAGGAGGGGGCCTATTACTTGCGCATCGATGTATATTGGTGGTGGTTTGGCGTTGTGTTTTGGTTTTTCAGTTGTTTCTGGTTCCTTCTATTGTGGTAGTATGCTGAAGGGGTTTTGTAGTGGGATTTCTTGGAGCCACTGCTTACTTTCTGTTTCTGCAGCCCTCCTAGTATTTGCGTTTGTTGTAATTTTTCTTCTTTTGCTGGGAGTTACGACCTTCCAGCTTCCGTCTTGTTGTGCCATTTCGTTGTTGTTGGCGTTTGTATCGTCGCTCATTCGAGTGATTTCCATTTCGGTTTCTGTAGATTCTTGGATTTCCGTATTTTTGTGTACGGCATATGTTTCTCCGTTGCTTGATATCCTGAGCGGTGGCACTCATTGCATTTTTGTTTTCCCTGTTTTTCGCACTTTCGGGAACACTTTCTCTCCACGTCCTGTTTCGAGGGAGAGACCTCTCCGGGCACCCGGCACGTCTGCACTCTTCGGCAGTCAAAAGGGAACTCCTCGAATCACTGTGCCTGGGTTATTTCGTAAATGCTACAGTATTGAGGCTTTTCCAAATAATTCCAACGGGGGGGCCCGGTGTCCTTTCATCTCCGACATATATATATGTATATATATCCTTAATGTTAAAATATATGTGTGTTATAGTAAATTTCTCTATCTTTAATATGGTTGATTATTAATTAACGATAGGACAATATTTAGCGAATAATATTGGCGCGTCAAATTCAATCTTCAAAGAAACGACGTTTCATATGCATCAATTTAATACATATAGGATGTTCTGTAATTGGTAATATAATTAAAAGAATATAACAAATTCAGTAAAAAAAAACGCAGAATACAATTTTTTCATACGAAGCTTTGTTTTTTAATTAACTTTAAATATTTGACTGATAATCTGATTTCTCTTAACCCAAAAACGAACGCATATAGTTTCATGAAATACGTTTCAATCTAATAGTTTGTAAATTTCTAATACACACATATATATGTCGATATATATGTCGAAGACGAAAGGACATCGGGGCCTTTTCTTCGGAATCCTTGGGAATACCCCAATACTTTAGCCTAGAATCTTATCATAAGCTGTACTTAAGTAATTGTTTATGATTTAATCTGATTATGTTTGTCCGAGATTTGTGACAATGAGCTTGGATTCGAAGTGACACAACCAATTGCAAAACGTAGCTGCGGTCACGTTATGAACGTTTTTACCTAACAGAGGTATGGACTAATTATACTTTTTTTTTTTTTATTTGGTAGACAATTTACAATCAATTCTCATTGAAAATTATAAGTAAATTATTTTAGCATAGTACTGTGACTTGGATTATAAGAGTCTATAGTATATTTGATTCTAGTTGAATTTAATGCTTCAATCTAAAGGGTATTGTCTTTTCAGTTTGCGGATCTGATCCGTCGTGTCCAATAATTGGGTAACTAATGGGTTTTGGTGGTAGTTAACTCTTATATTATATCTGTTTTTGAACTTAATTATTTCTTCTTTGACTGTGGATACATTAAGATCGCAGTGAATTGTTTCGTTGGTAACATACCAAGGTGCATCTATTAAGGATCTTGGAGTTTTTGATTGGTATCGTTGGACAATTTCTATGTTGCAGTTGCTCGCTGTTCCCCATAGTTGGATCCCAAAGGTTCAAACAGGTTTTAATATGGATTTGTATAGCATTATTTTACTCTGCATGTTTAAGTTGGAGCGTATGCCAATGAGCCACTAGAATTTTTGTAATTTTGTTTTCAGTTCTTTGGATTTACCTACGATGTGCCGTTTCCATGTCCTACTTCTGTCCAGAATCATGCCCTGATATCTGACTGTATCTTTGTTTGGAATTAAAATATTATTTATGGTCACCTGTGGGCAGGGAGGTCCCTTTTGATTGCCGAAGGGTGCAGACGTGCCAGGTAACCGGAGAGGTCTCTCCGTCCCGGTGTGTCGCCACAGCGGTTCCCGGGCACCCCTCGGTCGCAATAGGGACGGTCATCGTGGAGGTTTTAGTCAGTTGGAGTCCGACACTACCATGCCGCTCTTCCCCCTAGAAGCGGCGGGTGTCCGTGAGGATTTCCTCCACGAAAAAAAAAAAAAAAAAAAAAATAGTGTAAATGGTGAACAGCAGAGGTCCAAGGACACTGCCTTAGAGTATGCTAGTTTCTATTGGGAATGTTGCGGCTTCCATAAGTCCTTCATCCCACACTTTGTCAAACGCCTGCTGAATGTCCAGGAATACCGCAGAGCGGTTTTATGGGAAGCTCCTTGGTAGCTTTGTCACTTATCTGATCATGTTCCGATGCTTTCCTGAAATTTAGACGACGGATTCATTCAACATCCCAGTGGAAAGGCCCATGGCGGCACCGGAATTATCATCAAGACCAGCATAAAACACTATGGGATTCCATCATTCCAGAAGGACTATCTCCAAGCCACAAACGTAGCGATAGAAGATTGGCATGGTCCAATCACAGCATTAGCAGTATATTGTTCTCCTAGACATTCTATTTCTACGGAAAACTTCGATAAATTCTTCGAAGACCTGGGCAATAGATTCATAGCTGGAGGAGATTATAACGCTAAACATACGCAATAGGGCAGCAGACTTACCACAGTAAGAGACAAAAATCTTTTGAAATCCATAAACGCCAACAGACTTAACTACCTCAGTACAAACGAACCCACTTACTGGCCCACTGACACTAACAAACTACTTGACCTATTAGACTTCTTCATAACTAAAAAAATATCTCCAACATACATCTAAATCAACTCTTCTGTGGAACTCTCTTCAGATCATTCACCTATCATAGCAACAATGAACTCAACAATTATCCAAAACCAACCTAATGGCTTTGTTCATAAGCAACTCACAAACTGGCAGCTCTTTAGAGAAGTATTCAATCATTCAATATCAACCTCAATATCCCTAAAAACAAACGAAGATGTAGAAGCAGCCACGGATAATTAAACACCAGCATAATAAACGCGATCCGTTCTTGCACCCCTACTAAGTCTTTCGTCAATGAACATGAATATCCCCATTACATAATAATAAAAATCGCAGAAAAACGCAGACTTAGAAGAGTATGACAGCTGACTCCAACTACCTTCTAGCTTTCGTCTTGTTTTGATAGTTTGTTGTTGGTTGTGTTTCTGTCGTCGCTCATCTGAGTGACATCCATTTCGTCCTCTGTGCACTCCTGGACCTCCATGCCCCTGTGTATGGCGTATGTTTCGCCGTTGTTTGATATCCTGAGAGGTGGCACTCGTTGCATTTCCCCGTTTTCGCCGCTTTTCACACTTTCGTGGGCACTATTTTTCTTTTCCACTTTCGGCTTCGACGGAGAGACCTCTCCGGTTACCTGGCACGTCTGCACCCTTCGGCAATCAAAAGGGACCTCCCTGCCCACGGGTGACCATAAATAATATTTTAATTCCAAACAAAGATACAGTCAGATATCTGGGCATGATACTGGACAGAAGTATGACATGGAAACGGCACATCGTAGGTAAATCCAAAGAACTGAAAACAAAACTTAAAAAAATTCTACTGGCTCATTGGCATACGCTCCAACTTAAACATGCAGAGTAAAATAATGCTATACAAATCCATATTAAAACCTGTTTGAACCTATGGTATCCAACTATGGGGAACAGCGAGCAACTCCAACATAGAAATTGTCCAATGATACCAATCAAAAACTCCAAGATCCTTAATAGATGCACCTTGGTATGTTACCAACGAAACAATTCATTGCGATCTTAATGTATCCACAGTCAAAGAAGAAATAATTAAGTTCAGAAACAGATATAATATAAGAGTTAACTACCACCAAAACCCATTAGTTACCTAATTATTGGACACGACGGATCAGATCCGCAAACTGAAAAGACAATACCCTTTAAATTGAAGCATTAAATTCAACTAGAATCAAATATACTATAGACTCTTATAATCCAAGTTACAGTACCATGCTAAAATAATTTACTTATAATTTTCAATGAGGCTTGAATGTAAAAAGTCTACCAAATAAAAAAAAAAGAACGTACGATCTCATCAGCGAGTTACACAGCGTCTTTACGATCAGTGAATACTTACGTTTTAACAAGTAGTTGGTTGAGTAATACTTGTACTGTGGACAAGTAAGTTGAGTTCGACTTAGACTTTGGAAGAAAGTACATTTCCTACCCCGTTGACCGTGGATTCGTTATCGAACCTAAGATCATTGTCATTAGTATCTCAAGTGTCCAATCAGCGCTGTCAATTCTGTAATACTCACACTTGTACTAATCAACATTACCTCGATTGTATAACAACGATGGCTAATTCAAGTGAAGATTCGTTACACGTCCCTAACCCTAATGAGAACTCGACATATATATTTTGGGTTACCATTAGGGTCAGGGGTGAGTAACGAATCTTTCTTTGGATTAGACATTGTTGTTATGCAAGAGCGAAGGTATTTATTAGCACAATTATGTTTATGACAGAATTTGACAAGTAACCGTGGTAATTAGATACTCGGGATGTGAAAGGCAATGATCGTAGACTTAATAACGAATCCACGGTCAACGGGATAACAAATGTGATTTCTTCCACAGTCTAAGTTGAACTCAACTTACTGATTCGCGATTCGGGTGTGACTCAACGTACTTGTCCACAGTACAAATAAAACTTATCTGACTGAATCTCAATCCAAGTGGAACTGCCCTTATATATTCCTCTCCGTATCTCTCTGTACCCCTCGGGGCAATCTATTTAATTACTCCATACCTCTGTTAGGTACACGTCCCTCCCGTGACCGTGATTATGTTCAGCGATCCGTTATGTCACTTCGAGCCCAAGTCCAATGTCATAAATTTCGGGCACCAATACTCGGATTAAATCATAAACAACCATTTTTTAGTTTTATTATTTAAGTACAGCTATAATAAAAAGTCTGGACTAAAGTATTGGGGATCTTCCCGAACATTCCAAAGGAAAGGCCCCGATATCCTTTCTAATTCAATTCAATTCAATTCAATTCAATTCAATTCTAATGATTCTATATATATAACAATACACAGCAATACACAGCAATACACACACACACACACACGTGTATTGCTGAATCATTAGAATTGATTTTAAAAGAAAACATAACATATATTTGCTAAGCTTTAATTATAATAATATATTTTCACGTATTCCAGGTGGCTAGAGTACAAGAAGACTTTAATTGAAGATATAGGTAGAAAAGGTCGACGTATTCATAGCAATGTATCAATACATGATGTTCCTTATGCGATTAGGATTGCCAACGACATAGGCATGGAAATGTAGTCCTACGATTTTTTAATAAAAAGATTGCGGATATTTACGTGTTTTACTATCTAAGAAAGACATATGACATCTATAATATAAAATATACACACATAATATATATCAGTTTCCTTTTGACTGCCGAAGAGTGCAGACGTGCCGGGTGCCCGGAGAGGTTTCTCCCGCGAAACCGGACATGGAGAGAAAGTGTTCCCGAAAGCGCGAAAAACAGGGAAAACAAAAAAATGCAACGAGTGCCACCGCTCAGGATATCAAACAACCGCGAAACATACGCCATATACAAAACCATGGAAGTTCAAGAATGCACAGAAACCGAAATGGAAATCACCCAAATGAGCGACGATACAAACGCCAACAACAACGAAATGACACAACATGACGGAAGCTGGAAGGTCGTAACTCCCAGCAAAAGAAGAAAACTAACAACAAACGCAAACACTAGGAGAACTGCAGAAACAGAAAGTAAGCAGTGGCTCCAGGAAATTCCTCTAAAAAACCCCTTCAGCGCACTACCACAAGAGAAAGAATCAGACACAACGGAAAAAACAACACACAACACGAAACCACCACCAATTTACATAGACGCACGGATAATGGACCCCCTCCTCGAACTGCTAAACAACACGGCAGGCAAAGAAAACTACTCAATAAAACAATTAAAACTGGACCAGGTAAAAGTGCAAACCAACGCCCCAGAAACCTACAGAAAAGTGGTAAAAGTGCTAAAAGAAAAAAAAGCCGGGTACCACACCTACCAGCTCAAAACTGACAAAAGCTATAAAGCAGTTATCAGAGGGCTACACCCAAAGCCAAACACAAGCAACATATGTGACGAACTAGCCAAAATCGGACACCAGGTAAGAGTAATAAATAACATAACAAGATTTGATACCAAACAACAACTACCGCTGTTCCTAATAGAACTAGAACCGAACAAAAACAACAAAGAAATCTATGATATTAAACAAATCTTAAACACAATAATCATAGTTAAACCACCCAGACAAAAAAAAAAGACATACCTCAATGCATGCGGTGCCAACAATATGGACACACAAAAAACTACTGCAACAGAAACCCGGTGTGTGTCAAATGCGCAGAAAAGCAACGTACTGCTCATACACGGGAAAACTAAACGAGGTAAAGTGCTACAACTGCAGCGGAAACCATCCAGCCAGCTACAAAGGCTGTCCAGCCAGAAAAATACTTCAACGTAAACTGTCTCCGCCACTTCGAAGCGGGGCATACAATTACTATCACACACAACAAGATAGCGCAGAAATTGAGACACCAATAAAAGTACAGCACGTAATGAACAACAACCATAATAATACCAACACCACTGGCAGTCGAAGCTACGCGCAAGCAACCAAGGAAGTAACACCCGTAGCCAACCAAAACCACAACAATAACACCAACGACGCTACAGAAATAAAAGAACTATTAAAGCAATCCATCAAAAGCACCGACATGTTAACAAGAACGATAAGCGAACTAAAAGAAGCATTCAAACAGCAATCATTACAAATTACAGCTATGATACAACTGATAACAACCATGCTAAGCAAAAAGTAAAAACGGACATACTAAAAATAGCTGCCTGGAACTCTAACGGCCTACAACAAAGGGCCATTGAAACCAAAGCATTCCTGTACCAGAACAACATAGACATACTACTCGTATCAGAAACGCATTTCACAACAAAAAGCTACATCAAAATACCGCACTATACCATATACGATACCAAGCACCCCTCAGGAAAAGCACACGGAGGGACCGCAGTGATAATAAGAAACGACATTAAACACCACCTACACAGCCAAGTTAGTAAAGAACACATACAAGCAACTACCGTTACCGTACAAACTAGCAGCAACCGTCTACAGCTGTCAGCAGTATATGCACCACCGCGACACAAAATTACAGCACAAATGTGGGAAGAATACTTCCAACAACTAGGCGACAAGTTTATCGCAGCAGGAGACTACAACTCAAAGCACACAACACGGGGATCAAGAATCACTACACCTCGAGGCAGAACCCTGGAAAAACAGATCAGGAAAAACAATCTCAACATATTATCCACAGGAAGACCGACATACTGGCCGACAGACCTGAGCAAAATCCCTGACCTACTCGACTTTGCAGTCACAAAGGGATTAAACGGAAATAAAATAAATATAGCATCCAGCCTCGAGCTTAGCTCCGACCATACACCCATAATAATAACATACAGAAACAAGCCAATACTCTACAATAACTCAGAGACACTATGCAACAAATCCATTAATTGGCAAACCTTCAAAGAAATAATTGAAAGCAAAATTGATAGCAAAATATTGACATTCGCGGACGACACAGCCGTGCTAGTCAGGCACACTAACCCTGTAACAGCAGCCACAATACTATAAGAGCATATCACAAAAATAGAAAAGTGGCTGCAAGACAAACAAATTAAAGCTAACCCTCACAAATGCAACCACATCACATTCACACTGAGAAAACAGATAACACAAAACATCTTCCTGAACGACACGCAAATAACACAAACAAGGCAAGTCAAATACCTTGGACTTCACATAGATACACATTTCACATGGAAACAGCATATCAAATCAATAATAGACAAAATACAGACAGCAAGGAGACAGATGCACTGGTTAACAAGCCGAAAATCCAAATTAAGCACAGAAAACAAACTAAAAATATACAAAATAATCATAAAGCCAATCTGGACATACGGAATTCCACTATGGGGAACAGCAGCAATGAGCCATATAAACAAAATAGAAACAATCCAAGCCAAAATCCTTAGAACAATGGTAAGCGCCCCGTGGTACGTTAGAAACGAGGACATACGGAAAGACCTGTGAATACCAAACGGTCAAGGAAGAGATTACCAGATTCGCAACAAGATACAGAGGAAGAATAGAAATACACCCGAACCAGCTGGCAGCTGAAACGTGCAACACAACAAACATCGCAAGTAGACTAAAAAGGAAACACCCATAGACCTCATAAAAGATATAACTTAGAAAAAACGAAGCTGGCACCCCGCTGGGGGTAGCCGCCCACATGCTATATTTATTTTTTATTTTTATTTTTTTTTTCTTCACCAACAAGATATAACACTTTACCAAATGTCCATAAGGACAAATTGTAAAAGAACCAAAAATAAAATAAAATAAAATAAAAATCATAATATATATATGTCGGAGATAAAAGGACAACCCCCCCCCCTGTTGGAATTACTTGGAAAACCTCAATACTGTAGCATTTACAAAATAACCCAAACACAGTCGTTCGAAACTTGAGGCAATGAGCTTAGGCTCGAGGCGACAACTGGTCGCCGAGCGTAGCCGCGGTCACGGGATGAACGTTCCACCTAACAAAGACATGGAGTTACATAGCTTTCCTTATGTTACGACCGTTCGCGCAGAGATGCGGACGCGAGGAAAACGCGTCAGCGAGAGGCGTAAATTCTCGCTACGATTCGTATAATCGTATAAACGCCGCGAAATAATCATTCCCCTTGTTTCGATTAAGATAACAGGGGTAGTTCAATGAATTTAACACTGTGTTAACAGGTTAATATTGTTTGTATTTTTAACAATAAATTAAATAATAATAAAAGCGTCACAAATTATTTAGCGATGAATACAGTTAATGCGTTACAGAAATTCAACTCGACTTTTGATATTTCTCGATATTCGTTAGACTTAGCGATTTATTCGTCAGAGCTCTCGATGTATGCAATATGAATTTTCAAATGAGACTAACTGCCCTTAGATAAATTCCTTATCCTCTCGGGGAGACGACCCGCACCGCGCTCGGATCACGCTACCGCTCGCGTCGATGATCATTTAGGCCGACTTCTTTGTGAAAATAAAGAACGGACCGTAATCGACGTTTCTGGAACTCGCGGCTTGGCAGCAACCATACGCTCGTCGATACATTGTATGTTTCGTCGAGCAGATGAGACGATTTATATAAGACGTTGGAGGATCGCGGGCGACGGTTAGAAACACGATCCATACTAAGCCTCGCGGCGCAACAGCATCATACGTGATAGAACGAATCTTCTCGAATCTTCTCGTAGTAAACAATAAGGATGGGTCCTTGAGGCTATTCATGGCACGCGGTGATGATGTGCGGACATCTGGTTGCCGGACTGCCCGCGGTATGTGGCCCGGTCGAGGCAGAGTGTTGCTCGACTTAACACCTTTAAAGAATTGGTCGCACCGACACTTGACAATAAACATTCCAACGGCCCCGTGGCTCGCTACACACAGACCCCATTCTTTTGGGTAAGATGATCGCCAGATGTCGATGCATCATTCACAGTTTATGTTCAGCTAACCTGAGTAACCGCTACAAATCTTAGGATTTCGTTAACTCGGGTCCTTCAAACGGACAAATAGTATTTATTCTAAACAGTTCCTAAATCTATCACCTACTATAGGAAGATACGGGAGATCTGCTTTCCTCACATACTACGCTTCCCGCTAGGAACTTTCTCTCAAGTGCGGCTAGCATACTTTTCTAACCGCCAACATAGAAATTAACCGATTAACGGCAACGTCCATTTCCCTAACCCTCCGAGTGGAGGCTTTCTTTGACGAATCCGACGATCTCGTGCCCTTAGGCACATCCCATCATAGTTTTCCTCTGCAGCGTCGTCGTGACGAAAAGTCATTCTCTTTCGGGCAGTCTCATTAGCCATACGCCTAGTGTGTTTGTACAATCGGTGAATAATCTACGTCTTAGCAAAGAGCTAATCAAGCGATCCTTGTATCACGAGTAGTAAGACGAGTCCGACTTAGACTACGAAGCAAAGTACATTCGTTATCCCGTGGACCGTGGATTCGCTATATCGAACCTAGGGTCATTGTCATTAGCGTCTAGTTACCGCGGCCGCTTGTCAATCTTGTACCAACTATATCTGTGTAATAAACGTTTGTACAACAACAATGAACAACACCAGCGAAGACTCATTAAACGCCCCTAACCCCAACCCGACATATATATGTCGGGTTGTCATTATGATTAGGGTTAAGGGCATGTAATGAATATTCACTGGAATTAGCCATTGTTGTTATACAATCGAGGTAATGTTGATTAGTACAAGTGTATTCACTGATCGTAAAGACGTTGTTTTTCTCGCTAACGGCATTGCACGAGAATGTGTCTCTCCGTCGCGGTGATGCTGCAGAGGAAAACTATGATGGTGTGTCTAAGGGCACGAGATCATCGGACTCGTCGAGGGAAACCTTCGCTCGGAAAGTGAGGGAAATGGACGTTGCTTTTAATTGGGTAATTTCTATGTTAGCGGTTAGAAAAGGATGCTAGCCGCCCTTGAGAGAAAATTGCTAGCGGGAAGCGTCGTTCGTGAGAAAAGCAGATTTCCCGTATCTTGTAGTAGGTGACGGATATAGGGACTGTTAGAATAATGACTGTTTGTCCATTTGAAGGATCTTAGCTAACTAAAACTTAAGATTTATAGTGGGTTCTTAGGCTAGTTGGAAACATATAGTGAAAATGAATCGACATCTGGTAATCATCTTTTTTTTTTTTTAGTTTATTTTGGTTTTTTACAATTTGTCCTGAAGGACATTCGGTAAAGTGTTATATCATATTGGTAAAAAAAAAAAATAAAATAAAAATAAATGTAGCATGTGGGTAGCTACCCCCAGCGGGGTACCATCTTCGTTTTTTTCTAAATTATATCTTTTATGAGGTCTATTGGGTGTTTCCTTTTTAGTCTTCTTGCGATGTTTGTTGTGTTGCACGTTTCAGCTGCCAGCTGGTTCGGGTGTGTTTCTATTCTTGTTCTGTATCTTGTTGCGAATCTGGTAATCTCCTCCTTGACCGTTGGTATTCCGAGGTCTTTCCTTATGTCCTCGTTTCTAACGTACCACGGGGCGTTTACCATTGTTCTAAGGATTTTGGCTTGGATTGTTTCTATTTTGTTTATATGGCTCATTGCTGCTGTTCCCCATAGTGGAATTCCGTATGTCCAGATTGGCTTTATGATTATTTTGTATATTTTTAGTTTGTTTTCTGTGCTTAATTTGGATTTTCGGCTTGTTAACCAGTGCATCTGTCTCCTTGCTGTCTGTATTTTGTCTATTATTGATTTGATATGCTGTTTCCATGTGAAATGTGTATCTATGTGAAGTCCAAGGTATTTGACTTGCCTTGTTTGTG
The DNA here is from genome assembly GCF_905332965.1 of Bombus pascuorum. Taxonomy (NCBI): domain Eukaryota; kingdom Metazoa; phylum Arthropoda; class Insecta; order Hymenoptera; family Apidae; genus Bombus; species Bombus pascuorum. The sequence continues at coordinate 162,481 of NC_083495.1, read as the reverse complement.
TTATTTGCGTGTCGTTCAGGAAGATGTTTTGTGTTATCTGTTTTCTCAGTGTGAATGTGATGTGGTTGCATTTGTGAGGGTTAGCTTTAGTTTGCTTGTCTTGCAGCCACTTTTCTATTTTTGTGATATGCTCTTATAGTATTGTGGCTGCTGTTACAGGGTTAGTGTGCCTGACTAGTACGGCTGTGTCGTCCGCGAACGTCAATATTTTTCTATTGGTAGTTGTTGGTATGTTGGTCGTGTATAGTGTGTATAATATGGGTCCTAGGACGCTTCCTTGCGGAACCCCTTCTTTGATGTCTTTGACTTCGGAGTGTGCGTCCTTGATTTTTATTGTGAAGTCTCTGTTGCTTATGTATGATTTTATTATTTGGTATATTTTTTCCGGGAATTGTTTCTCGATTGTTTGAATTAGGCTTTCGTGGTTTATTTTGTCGAATGCTTTCTCTATGTCCATGAATAGGGCTGTACAATATTGTTTGTTTTCTATCGTGTGTATTATTTCGTTGACGAGTCTGTGCATTTGTTCTATGGTGAAGTGTTTGTTTCTGAATCCAAATTGATGGTCTGGTATTAATTTTTCCTTCTCTATTATTGGTTTTAGTCGGGCGTATATTACTTTTTCTAGTATTTTGGAGAGCACGGGAAGTAGTGATATTGGTCTGTAAGATGTTGTTTCGTGTGGGTCTTTGCCTGGTTTGGGTAACATTATGATCTGTGCCTGTTTCCATAATTTAGGATAATATTATATTCTTAGTATTGCATTGAATATTATAGTGATTAGTCGTATCGCTTTTGGAGGGAGGTTTGTCAAGATTTTACCATTGATTAGATCGATTCCTGGTGCTTTGTTGTTTTTTCGATTATGTTTCCAATTTCTTGCGCTGTTTTAGGTATGGTGTATTGCTTGTCAATTGCGGTGCTAGTGGTTAGCGCATCGTCGTCCGTATGGTTATTGTGGTTGCTGTTATTGATGTTGTGTGGTGTAAATGTGTTGCATAGGTGGTTGGAAAATTCTTCGGCTTGCTCTTCGTTGCTTCTTGCCCATGTGTTGTCTGCTTTTCTGATTGCTGGGGCTGGTTTTATTATCTTCTTTATTTTTTTTGTGGCTTTCCATAGTGAATAGTTGTAGTTCTCGTGTGCAGATAGTGACTCTATGAACTTTGTGAATTCGTTGTTGTTGTGCTCTTTTATTTTGTTTTTTATTTCCTTTGCGAGTTTGTTTAGGTGTTTTTTGTTTTCTTTTGTTCTATGTTTTTGCCATTTTGCTTTCGCTTTTCTTTTTTCGAGGATGTCTGATGGGATTTGTTTTGTTTGTATAGTGGTAGTTTCAGGTTTAGTGGTGGCCCGTGCTGCTTCTTGTATAGTTTCTGTAAGTGTCGTTACAGCTTGTTCGATGTGTTCGGGCGTTTTCAATGGGATGTTGCAGTTGATTTTGCTTTCGATTATTTCTTTGAAGGTTTGCCAATTGGTGGATTTGTTGCATAGCGTCTCTGAGTTGTTGTAGAGTATTGGCTTGTTTCTGTATGTTATTATTATGGGTGTATGGTTGGAGCTAAGCTCGAGGCTGGATGCTATATTTATTTTATTTCCATTTAGTCCCTTTGTGACTGCAAAGTCGAGTAGGTCAGGGATTTTGCTCAGGTCTGTCGGCCAGTATGTCGGTCTTCCTGTGGATAATATATTGAGGTTGTTTCTCCTGTTGTGTTTTTCCAGGGTTCTACCTGGAGGTGTAGTGATTCTTGATCCCCATGTTGAGTGCTTTGAGTTGTAGTCTCCTGCTGCGATATACTTGTCGCCTAATTGTTGGAAGTATTCTTCACACATTTGCGCTGTGATTTAGTGTCCCGCTGGTGCATATACTGCTGACAGCTGTAGACGGTTGCTGCTAGTTTGTACGGTAACGGTAGTTGCTTGTATGTGTTCTTTACTAACTTGGCTGTGTAGGTGGTGTTTAATGTCGTTTCTTATTATCACTGCGGTCCCTCCGTGTGCTTTTCCTGAGGGGTGCTTGGTATCGTATATGGTATAGTGCGGTATTTTGATGTAGCTTTTTGTTGTGAAATGCGTTTCTGATACGAGTAGTATGTCTATGTTGTTGTGGTACAGGAATGCTTTGGTTTCAATGGCCCTTTGTTGTAGGCCGTTAGAGTTCCAGGCAGCTATTTTTAGTATGTCCGTTTTTACTTTTTGCTTAGCATGGTTGTTATCAGTTGTATCATAGCTGTAATTTGTAATGATTGCTGTTTGAATGCTTCTTTTAGTTCGCTTATCGTTCTTGTTAACATGTCGGTGCTTTTGATGGATTGCTTTAATAGTTCTTTTATTTCTGTAGCGTCGTTGGTGTTATTGTTGTGGTTTTGGTTGGCTACGGGTGTTACTTCCTTGGTTGCTTGCGCGTAGCTTCGACTGCCAGTGGTGTTGGTATTATTATGGTTGTTGTTCATTACGTGCTGTACTTTTATTGGTGTCTCAGCTTCTGCCCTGTCTTGTTGTGTGTGGTGGTAGTTATATGTCCTGCTTCTAAGCGGCGGAAACAATTTACGTTGGAGTATTTTTCTGGCTGGACAGCCTTTGTAGCTGGCTGGATGGTTTCCGCTGCAGTTGTAGCACTTTACCTCGTTTAGTTTTCCCGTGTATGGGCAGTACGTTGTTAAATGCTTTTCTGCGCATTTGACACACACCGGGTTTCTGTTGCAGTAGTTTTTTGTGTGTCCATATTGCTGGCACCGCATGCATTGAGGTATGTCTTTTTTTTGTCTGGGTGGTTCAACTGTGATTATTGTGTTTAAGATTTGTTTAATGTCATAGATTTCTTTGTTGTTTTTGTTCGGTTCTAGTTCTATTAGGAACAGCGGTAGTGGTTGTTTGGTATCAAATCTTGTTATGTTATTTATTACCCTTATCTGGTGTCCGATTTAATTTAATATCTAATTTAGAAAAAAACAAACTTAATCAAATTTATATTAATAAGTTTAAATCGTTAGAAAATTTCTGAATGAATTGTAAATAATAATATTGCAGGTAATTTAATTTTTGTATAACCAAAAGAAATGTTGTTTTACTAATTATTTTTATTGTTTTTCAAATTTTGCGGATTTATGATAAAATATTCTTTGCGGGTATTTTTTATTATTAAAAATGACGTAAACGGATTTTGTGAATTAAAACAGTTTTTTAAAAAGTAAGAATAATTTAAAAAGTAATGAATAATTATCTCAATTCTGTCCTAGTAAATACAATGCATAGTTACAATATGTTTACATTTTACAGTCAGGTACAAAATAATGTGGAATCAATTTTTACAGATATCTGAAAATTAACAATTTTCGAGATGTTATTTCTCCGTTAAACCAACGATATGATCACTGAAAATAATATTAAAAATAATGTTAAAACATAATATTAAACTAATACGATAATAGTAATGATAATAACTGTTTAGGTCAATAGGTTAAAGGGGATTTATCTTTTCCGAGCTGCAGTGAGACTGGTCTTGGAATATATCGAATGGTTAACCGAGAAGTCTGTAGTTGAAGAAGTCAGTGACGATATTACAATTAATATTCGGAAGGCACAAGAAAAAAAACACGAAAAGAAAGCTCTTACTCTAGAGGTTCAACATTTCTTTTCCTTTATATTTATATATGTAACTAGACTGCGGATGTTTATGAATATAAAATAGTAAGCTTCACATACCAAATTATTCATTCTTAAACTATATGACAACGAAAAGAGATTGTTTCACCATTTATTTTTTTTTTTTTTCTTAGGATTTCGAGGGTTTCTGAAAACATATTGTTTATGCGTATTTTTATTATTAAAATGATGGGTCAAGAAATTTTTGTGAATTAAGCCATAATACAGATATGCAAAATATTTTAGCAATATATTCAATATAAATAATATACCGAGTATTGTATACGTAATAATATCTAGTAATAAATATTTAACAATGTTTTTGTCGTTATTTTAGTCTATGTAGTTTGTGTTATAAAAATGCGAGCACTTTGTTTAAATGTACAGTTGTAAACTGATAACATTTGTATGTAATATATAACGCTTGTCCACTTTATCGACTATTCGTTTTACAAAAAATTTAAGAAAATTTTACGTACGCTTATCTCTTATTCATTCTCTAACAATCTATAAATAGTGCAGGAAAAATCTTTGCTTAACTTCTGCTTCCTCAATTCTATTCTTTGAAAATATGAATTTATATAAACATCCGCAGTTTACTTATAATATGAAATACAATAAAACTAGAAAGTGTCGTTAATCATAATTTATCTAAATAATTTAGATAAAAGTTACACTTTATATTTAAGGATCGTTCTTATTTATTAACGAGGCCAGAAGACCGATCATCGGACGACAGAAAATATATATATGAATTATTTAAAAAGTTTCACGTGTTCAAAAAATATCCTGAACATTTGAGAGAAATTTTAGCGAGGGTATGCTTTTATCAATATTTACGACCTGATCGCGTAATTGTGCGACAAGGTCGCGAAGCTGAAAATCTTTACTTCATTATAAGCGGAGAAGTCAGCGTATCGAAAATAGTTATTGATCGCTGGACTGGTACGTAAAATAAATTTTCCTTTATATAAATCTTCAAATTCTTCGTAAATGAAAATTACAGACGAAAAACAAAATTTTTCGAATTATGTAAAGCAAAACAAAATTTATTTTGTATTTATAGTCGCCCTGTAATATGTTACAAATTTATTTTGTTTTGTAAAGTTACAAATAACTACATAAACTAACAAACGAAGTTTTAGATACAATATCTCTATTCTTTATTGTCGTCTTATTTTGACTTGCACAAAGATTCCTTAAATTTTCTGAGCAGAAGTAGTTGTGTTATAAAAGCGTAAGGAAATGTTATAAATTTTATTTGTGCTTAGGTGATTCGGAAGAGGTTGATATGGGCATTTTGAGTCCTGGCGATATATTCGGTGAAGTCGCATTGTTGCATGAAATACCAAGATCAGCAGCAGTATTTACAAAAAGTATGTATGTATAGTAGAACTACATATCTATTGCTTGCATTTTATTATAAATTTATCTACCATATAATATTGAAAATAATCTTGTATTGTTAAGTTTTAGTATCAAGTCAAGTTAATATTATTATTAAATTGTGAATTATTATGAATTCGTGCAACATTTAAAGATGCAAGAATGTATAGAATGCATATATAGCGGCACTCGACAGTAAACTTTTCAACGGTTTCTGTCCCGTGGCTCGCTATTCTTCGGATAAGATGATTGCCAGATTATCCTCAAAGTATATTTTCAGCTAAGGACCTAAGAACCCGCTATAAATCAATAGGTTCGATATTTAATTGATTCACACAGATTTAGTTTTGTATACTCTGTATTTCACCACCATGTACAGCCATTACAACACACCGGATACTTTCTGATAATTAACGCGTGGCGGACGCGAAAACAAAACAGCGTCGTTAGTAGTCGTACCAATTCTGCATGTAGGAATTAGTGATCATATTAACCTAACATTTATCTCAACACTCCCCCTTGATCATAGTTTCTACAAGACCCATAGTTTTGGTAAAATATTGTGTCTTAATCCTATTTAAATCTTTGGTAAGAATATCTGCAATATTCTCAGAACTTGGCACATAAACATAATCTAAAATAGCCTTAGACACGCAATTCTCAACATAGAAGTAACATAGAAATAATGGACTTGAACATGTTTAGAACTCACAGTGACTACCTCATCCTTGGACCATGAAATAGCTCTAATATTGTCACAGAAAATTTTGCATGGGCGGGGACAATATGTCAATTGATCGAACTCTTTTAACAGTAAGGATATCCACACAGTCTCCCTTGCTTCCTCCTGCATTGCTACAAATTCTGCTTCACAAGTCGACTGAGATATAATAGGTTGCTTCTTTGACAACCAAGATATTGCACCATTAGCAAGTATGAATACCCAATTCTAGATTTTATATCTACTGAACCCCCCGCAAGATTTGAATCGCAAAGCACTTTCAAAGGTTGCCCTGTCTTTTGGTATACTAGTTTTAAATCTTTGATTTTTAGCAGGTATCTAAAAATATGCTTCACTGCTTTCCAATCAGACACAGTAGGATTTGCACATCTTTGACTTAGCTTACCTATTGCACATACGACATCAGGACGGCTTACGGTAGCGGCATACACTATATGCCCAACAGCTTGTTCATACAACTTATTGTCAAAAGGTTCATCGCACTCAATATCAAAACCAGCTTCATACTCCTTTGCTAGTGGTGTTAACACTCCAGTCTCATGAGTAATATCAAATAGATTCAGCCTTTGGCCTATCTACACAGATTGATCAAACACAACAGTAGTGCTGTTTGGCTTACTCAAATAGATGGACAAGAATTGAGTATCAGTACCCAGCACCCTAACATTTAATTTTTCCTTAATACTAGCCTTGAACATACCAATCGCAGTCTATGTTCCAAACGCAAGAATGTCATCCACATACACCGCGACAATTAGATTTTGGATACATTCACATACACACATGAATCACTCAGACATGGTTTCAGATTCATACTCTTCAGAATAGTATTACTATGTATGAACCACATTCTTCCAGCTTGCTTCAGTCCATACAGGCTCTTTTTAAGTTTACATACATATTGAGTTCTGTCCTTTCTCAGGATTTCAAAAAATTCAGGTTGCTCCATGTGTATGTCCTCATCCAAAGGACTGTTGAGGTATGCACACTCTACATCAATGTGTTCATAGTTCCACTCATTCTCAGCACACAGAGCAAATAAAATTCTCAGGGTCCTACGTTTTGCAATTGGGCTGAAGGTCTTCAAATAGTCTACCCCAGGTTTTTGCCAGAATCCCCAAGCTAAAAGCCCAGCTATATATCTATCAGAATCCCTTTTGACGACAAGGACCCATTTACAGTCAATGACATTTTTATCCAATGGTCTTAACACCATGTCCCACACATCTTTATTCACGAGATTGTCCAACTACTTCAACATTGCCTCTGCCCACTTTTGAGCATCGAGTCCCCTCAGGGCTTCGTGCACATTAACAGACACAAATAAACTTTGAGTTTTACAAACCGTTGCAACATGAGCACAACTGTTACAACTCTTTAGCTTATGTAGTCTTGCTGACCTTCTAGGCACAATCAGTACACTTACAGCTTCCTCCTGATTATTTTCATTAATTAAATTATTCATGAAAAATCACTTTCCCCCTCATCATTTTCACCATCATTTTGGACCTCAATATCAATTAGCTCAATTCCCTTTTCAGATTCAAAATCTTCCACATTCCATACCCAATCAAAGAATTTCTTCTTGATATTACTCGTGATCACACCAACACCCCTGCAGGGAAACACATTTTCTTCGAACCGAACATGACAAGACATCTTCTTAGTCCTTGGTAGATAGATCCTGTAACCCTTGACTTGTCGGTCGTAACCTACAAAAATCCCCTCATCTGCCTACTATCATATTTCTTTCCGCTTGGGTTTATCAGGTACCAAACTTTACATACAACTCCAATGGATTTTTATCCTTGACAGCAGCGGATGGGCATAAGTTTCTAATGTCACACGCAGTGTTTATAGCTTTTCCCCACAGATAATCAGGGAGCCGTGACTGGATGAGAAAACAACTAAACATTTCAACCAGGGTCCTATTGGATCGTTCTGAAACGCCATTTTGCTCAGGGTTCCTAGGGGCGGTCTTCCTATACAGAATACCTTTCTCCTTCAGGTAGTTCTCAAAATTGATCCCTGTGTACTCACCGCCATTGTCAGTTTGGAGGGTGCTTATCTTGGACTGATGCAGTGCCTCCACTTCCATCTCATATTCTTTGAAACACCTGAATACTTCGCTCTTTCCATTGATGAAACGAGAGAAATCATCAATAAAAGTTACAAAGTAGTTACCTCCATCTAACGATTTGCACTGAGCTCTGCCACTGACATCATTGTGGACGATCTCCAAAGGGCGTTGACATATGTGATGAGCTGTCCTCGAGAATGGCAGTTTTGTCATTTTTCCCTTCACGTAAACTCCACACAGTTCATCATGTTTCTTGGAATCTTCCCTCACGCTTCTTATAGGAATTTTCCTCATTGTATTTCCATGTAGTGACCTAACCTCTCATGCCACGATACAGTACTCCTATATGCCTTTGCCTCAATGACTTCAATGTCTTCGTCACTGTGGCTAGGCCCCTCTTGATCGTTTTCCACAAAGACATTTGCGACGTGCCTTTCATTGGGGATTGTCTCCAAGTAGTACACATCGTCTCTTACTTTGGAATGCAACACAACGTCGCCATCATCATGCGTTCCAATAGTCTCATCCCTTGTACACACGGTGGTAACACCCTTCTTTGCCAACTGTCTGATTGAGATTAGATTTACATCTAACTCAGGCACCCACAGAGCATTCGACAAAGATAGGGTCTAACCATCACAGGACTCAGTCATTTTTACAGTGATCGTTCCCTTCCCCTTAACTTCCAGACGTCCCTTATTACTCCTGATATGTCCGGTCGCAGGTGTGAAATCCACGATGCCTGTCCGGAGTCATATGATTTGAAACGCCTGAGTCACGGTAACTGATCTTCCCCCTTTCAACAACAAACTGATGGATGATAAGGCCAATGTCGATATAAATCCCTTGAACCTTGGTTTGTCTTCTGATCCCCTCTTCTTCTTGTTATTCTCCTGTTTCTTCTTCTTCTCGGAGTTCTTCTCCTCTCTATCTCCTTTCTCCCCTTGACACTGGCCCCATTTTTCACATTTGTAACATTTCTGGTCATGTGTGTCTCTGTTCTTCGGCTTCGCGCCATCTTTATTTCGTTACGCCACCTTGGGCTTCCATTGTCTCCTGGTCGCCATTGCACTGCCTTGCTCGGACGACTCCGCAGCTCCGTCGATCCTTCTCTCTTTGAGTAGAAGGTAGGACTTCACCGCCCTCGAGGTCAGATCCTTATCAATCTTCGTTACTCTGAAGTACGTCGAGTAATTTGAATCTGTCGTGAGGCCAGCCAAAAGGAAACACGCCACGATATGATCTTCAATTTTTATACCGGCTTTGGATAACTTGTCACACAGGGTTTGAATCCTCCTACAGTACGCGGAGATATCCATGCTAGGGGTCTTCTCGATAGTGCCCAGTTCCCGCATGCATAAAACAATGTCCATCGATGTTGATCTCCCATGAATATCTTCCAGTGTCTTCCAGTACTCCTTCGCTATTTTTAGAGCGCTGATGTCCGTAAGATATTCGGGGCGATCATGCCGGAAAATGTAAGCACCTGCTTTGTTATCCATTTCAACATACTCGGGTATTAGCCTTTCTGCTGGCGTTAAACCAGGATCCACCGCATCTCAAGAACCCAAGAAAACCATCGTAGTTTCCGTCATCGTCTTCCAATAGTCATAGTTGTCCTTATTGAGGATCGGGTTCATGTCTTTGTCCACATCATTCATCTTCTCCTGGTCAACCATGGCGTGGTCTCTTTTCGGATAATTACAGAAACCAAAAATACTCAACAAATAAATACCTTCACTGTCGTTGTTTACTGCCCTGGGCCCATAACCTGTTATTGAATAGATTTTGGAGTTTGGTATTTATTGATTCACTCAGATTTAGTTTTTACGTTCTGTATTTCACCACCAAGTACGACCATGTGAACACACCGGATATACTTAGATAATTAACACGTGGTCGACGCCTAAGACAAAGGAGCGTCGTAAGAAGTCGTACCAACTTAGCATGTAGGAACTAGTGATCATACCAACTTAATATTTTCCTCAATACAACTGCAGATAGTTAGGTAGCGGACAATGAACTTTGATTTTGATGAATGAGACTAAAGTTGCTAACTCGTCGATAACTATTTGCTCGAGAATGAGGTAGTTACTATGCCTTTATGCGCCCCCTCCCCTCTACTGTCTGTTTCCGTAGCCACAGCATTTTCTAACTGCGTCGCGTTGACACCGAAAAATAGCAATTTCTCCTCCTTTCGTAGCAGGCTATTCTGCCTCCCCGAACAGTAGCACGTATGTGACGTAGTATTTTTGTCTATTTCCCCTTAAAGTTAGATAAAATTAGAGTTTGTACGAGGATTAAGGAGCTAAATTTGATAAACCTCTAACTTTAAGCGGTATATACTGGATGTACTGCTGAAATCAGTGAAAATTTATCGCCAGTTTTTAACAACTGATATACAGAAATATATAAGGTTTCATTAAAAAATAAATTACGAAAATATTTAAACCTCGAAAAATGTGACCATGAAGAAAGAATGTTTCGCAACATAATAAGCTGTCCTCTCGAGTCAAACAAATCGTTCCTTAAGCATTTTTTTGTGTTACTAAAAGTAACGCAGATATATTGCTTTATAACAAAGTAACCGAGGTTGTAAAAATATGCAAAATATACAAAAATATTATATGTAAGAAACATAATCTTGTTTTGCTTATAGCCGCAGTAGATTTGATTCGCATTCCTCGCTTAGAATTCGATGACGTTTTGCGGTCTCCTTTAAAAAGAGAGTGGGACATATTGCAGGATGCGTTAGTACATTTCAATTATTTTAAATGTTGGGATGAAGAAACAATACGAGAATGTTGTATTCTCAGTAAATTAAAGGATTTTCAACCTGATGAGGTATAAAATTACATTACATAAAATAATACTCATAATATTAATATCACAGAAAAACAAAAATTAAATATTCTTACATTTGTTATATTACATTAGTAACTAAAGACTTTATAAATGCTCGCGATGGGACAATGCTAATACAACAACGAAATTTTGTATTTCGTTCTTTCGTAATAAAGATTTCATTATCGCACTAGTGAGATTTTTCTGATTGAAACGAGGCCAAATACGATATTATTATAAAATTTAATTATGTTAATGTGGTTTTTAGTTCTTTCTTCATTCATAAGATAATTCAAACATCGAAGATATATCTTTTTCTTTATGATAGTTTCTGCAAATTTTTCGTTAAATACTATTGAAGCGGAATAAGTGTAAATGTAATGACAAAATAATTATTTAAGGTTTTGCTAGGTGACGGTAAAGGAATGGTGAATCATGTCCATTTTCTATTAGAAGGTGAATGTCGTCTGATAGAACACATGATTGTTCGTAAAACACATTCTGTTTATGGAACTCAATACGAATTATACGATCCTGAAAAGAATAATGCAAAGAAGGAACCCAGATTATTAAAGAGCTTAGAAATGGCTACAAAGATGGACGAATTAGAATACGAATATGAAACTACCAAAGTATGCTTTATATACTTGTAATGCCTAATAATAGTGATAAATGTAATTTGCAATAATATACAGGGAATAGGACTAAATTTTGTATTTTTTATTTTATTCTTATTTTATTTACTTGTATTTTAGTTCTAGAGCCTACTATAAGAAGACTGTTAAAGACTCAATTCCTGTCAAAACATTTTTTTCTTACAGCAGACAATTTATCAGTACTTCGCATTTGTAGATTAAAATCGGATTTCTGTATAATGTAATAATATATGTACAATAATACCGAATGTATTTCATACTATAACTTTTCACCTAATTTTAAAGGCAAGTGACATGGACGAGGATATCGACGGAAGTCGAGATCTCATAGATTATGCACAACTCTTACTATCATCGAAAGCAACTGATAGGAGAATGGATTTTGAACGTTCAAGCGTCATTACAACTACATTATTAGATGTTGTAAGTACGACATCGGCAAATACTATTATATCTTCATATTATTTAAGACAAAGAATGCAGGAAAGGAAGTTGAATATAAGTACAGTCAGTTACAAAAATCTACATTCGTACGTTCTTTATATATAACGTATTATAACAAAATGGTACCTCTACGAATGGTAGCTTTTTTGGTATATTAAAACACAATTTAACTACTTTTATCTTCTTTATTAAGAAAAAGAAAGTGAAAAGATATAAAATACTAGAAGTAAAATATGTTAGCATTGGAAAATTCATGGTTTTGCCATTTCTAATGTAATTTTATCTCAAAATTTTTATAAATTTTGTTTTGATTTTTTAATTCCTTTTTAGAAATTTAGTAATTTCATTGATATGTAAGTACCGTGACTGACTGTAAATAGAAAATTTATAAATTGGACATTGATCTTGACAACATATAAATTTACAGATGAATGAATGGCAAAAAATTACGGATGTAGCAGAAATGTTAATGAGAGAACCTTCATCAACCTCTCAGCAACGTTATCCGACTGACGTACGTACAATATTTATGCAAATTTGTACGTTTAACAGGGGTGCGTGTTTCGGCTTAGGTAATATTTTACTAAATTTATTTTTCTAAGAATTTTTTTAACAAAAATTATTTCTATAATAAAATATTGTTACCTATGAATTAGGAGAAAATATGGTTAATCGAAGAATAGTAGCTACTTCATCCGTAAGATGTTTTTTGGTTCCGCGGTATTGGTTGAGAATTCATAATCGTGCAAATATTTGGGAACGCGTAAAGTTGTTCTTGGATTCCAAATTTCCTACTGAGGGGCAATTATTTGAAAAATTCGTAACAAATCGCAGGTATGTCATTTCTCGTTATTAAATGCAAATATTTATATTATATATTTATATATTTTATATTTAAGAAAAATTTATAGATGCAAGGGCTTTAACTTCTTCAAATTGCATTCCTAAAAATATAAATTTGCATAAAAATCCACTGTCTGCTTATTATTATATAGTTTATTTATTCGTTTCTTTACCAGGATTATCTTCTATATTGTATTCCTTTATATTTATTTCCTACATCGAAAATTTTAGAAATAAGTATAGCTTTGTTAATTCTGAAATTTCAAATACGTATCAGATGTCGTTTTAGGCAGTAGAACTTTAATTGCACATAGTACCATCTAAATATCGTATATTTAATCAAAGTAATTTCCATATCATTCAATATATTTTTTCAACGACTATTTTGATATTTGATATTTTAATTGTTATAATTTCTTCAGTCATACATTCCTTTAGAATAATTTATGCATTAAAATATTACTTAGGTGAAATTGGGAATGTCTTTAACTTTCCCCAAATGCTAAATTTATATTTCTATAAATCTTATGGCACCTTTTTCAAATTTAAATGGATAGAAAGAATTACATAAGTGTTCTGATTATATATATATATATATATATATATATGTCGGGTTGGCGTTAAGGGCGTTTAATGAATCTCCACCAGTGTTGTTCATGGTTGTCGCACAGATGTTTATTACACAAATATGGCTGATACGAGATTGACAAGCGGACGCGGTAACTGGACGCTAATGACAATGGCCCTAGGTTCGATATAGCGAATCCACGGTCCACGGGATAACGAATATACTTTGCTTCAAAATCTAAGTCGGACTCGACTTACTACTCGTGATACAAGGATCGTTTGATTGACTCTTTGTTAAGATGGAGATTATTCCGATAGTACTAGCACACTAGGCGTTTAGCTAATGAGATTGCCAGAAAAAGGAATGACTTTCCGTCACGACGACGCTGCAGAGGAAAACTATGATGGGGTGTGCCTAAGGGCACGAGATCATCGGATTCGTCAAAGAAAGCCTCCACTCGGAGGGTGAGGGAAATAGACGTTGCTGTTAATTGGTCAATTTCTATGTTGGCGGTTAGAAAAGGATGCTAGCCGCCCTAGAGAGAGAGTTCCTAGCAGGCAACGTCGTACGTGACCAAATCAGGTTTTCCCATAACTTCCCGCAATAGGTGACAGATTTACAGGCTGATAGAATAAAGACTGTTTGTCAATCTGAAGGACTTTAGTTAACTAAGTCCTAAGATTTGTAACGGTTCCTCAGGCTATCTGAACATAAACTGTAAACGATGCATCGGCATCTGGCGATCATCTGGCCCAAAGAATGGGGTCTGTGTGTGGCGAGCCGCGGGGCCGTTGGAATGTCTTATTGTCGAGTGTCTGTACTGCCAATTCTTTAAAGGAAAGCTATGTAACTTTATATCTCTGTTAGGTGGAACGTTCATCTCGTGACCGTGGCTACGCTCGGCGACCGGTTGTCGCCTCGAGCCTAAACTCATTGTCTCAAGTTTCGAATGACTGTGCCTGGGTTATTTTGTAAATGCTACAGTATTGAGGCTTTTCCAAATAATTCCAACGGGGGGGCCCGGTGTCCTTTCATCTCCGACACACACATATATATATACACACACACACACACACGGAAAATGGACAAAATATGTCAGCGATATGTTTTATATAATTTTAATATATTGAATATTATTTATAACATAATATTTAGTAATAGGTATTCAACAAATACTCTTACAATTATTCTAGTATGTATAGTTTGTATTATAATAAATTACAAGTACTTTGTCAAAATTTGCAGTTTTTAACCAATGACGTTTCTATACAAAATATAACATTCATCTACCGTTTGAAATATTCATTTTTTATAAAATTTAAAAAACCTTCTCTTACATTTACCTCTATTTAACATATGATAACATATATGATTCACGTTGCAGGCTAGTGATGTGATAAGTCAAATCGAACTATTCGAATTTGAAATACAAACTGCTGCGTCTTACGTTTAACAGTCAACATTGCAAATACGCTGTTTAACGTGGTTTATACTTTATGTCAATTACATATAATTGTTGTTAGCACTTTACATAGTTTCGATAAATTAAATTAATTTGATGAGATAAATACATTGCAATAAGTAAGTGATACGCAATATATTTTTGCATACGTTTTCAAACATAAATATGCGAAACATACGCGTTATTCAAAAAATAATATATGAACAACATATTTTTATAATTTTTTAATCATATAAAATTTTTATCTAGGTTTTATTTCTTTATTTGCATTCTTGCATGAACATTCACAATCTAGTTATAAAAAACATGTACTTTATTGCTATGTTGTTAAGAACGAACACACAAGTATTGCGAAGAAGGTAAAAAATTTATTATACAAACTTTATACATTCTAAACGTAAACCTCAGAGAATTTAAATTACACCGACACCCGCGCTTCGTCATGATGTTCTCTTATCTAACGAGTAGAGTTGTGTAATTGAGATTAAAACACGTTGTGCATCTTTGGCTGTAATTAAATATATAAAATTTTTCGAAATTCGTACCTATTAGATTCGAATTAAATCCTGCGTTCAAACTTATAACGTATTGAATATCAAATATTGATAAACGAACCCATTTTACTCAAACATTATGCTTTTATAAATTGTATAAATCTAAAACGTTTGTTATTGTTGTTTAAATTAACAAATAATAAGTACATTATTAAAAGTATTCATCAACGGCATGTTGTCTCTGTACATGTCTTTATATCTCATCAATACGATTTCACATTTATTCGTACAATAATACTATTAAAAAATATATATACTCATCGAATTGACGATACTTTCCTTCTTTTTTGAAGTCGGTCTAAGTGTGGCGTAATATCATATCGAAGTATCGAAGTATCTCCATACATACATATTTGGAATTTGACTCACATTTTCATTCTAAATATAATAAAGACTACAGGGAAAAACCATGTTAAATCACATTTTTACTTTTTAGAAAGCAAACAACTGTAATTCTATTACACTACCAATTAATTCCAAAATTGTCTAATTGTCTATTTCTTCGATTAAGTGTTTTTACAGCTTCTTAAATATTAAAAAAATATTGAATGTCAGATTATAAGATTAGGTTCACAATATTATACAAGTATAGGCATTATTGGTTTTTGCGTTATTGGCTTTTTGATTATAGTATATAAAAATACATTCTTTTAGCTACCAAATAAGAGTCATCAAAATCAGAAAATCAACAGAAGGAAAATTATCATGATCTGCTTTGTGATCCTCAGTTTCTACGTGTACATTTGAAGACTACATATGAAAGGCATGATAAGTCCACTTTTGCTAATTCTCCAACTCTTGATTCGTAGATGACCCACAAGAGCTTAAGTTAAGTTACTTAATTTTAGAGTTTGGTTCATTTTAATTTGTATTCTGTGTTTTGCATATAAAGATCACAATTACCATTTATCGCATAAAAAATAAAATGCAAATTAAAATTAAACATCCTAAAACGAAGTAATCTAGCACATACCTAAATTAAACTGTATGGGCCCACATGACTCAACGATATCGAAAAAAGAACAACCTTTTAAACTTCCGAAAAATAAATCATAGATTCGTAAATTATTGTAAAAAATTAAACGCATACAAAATATTATAGCGATGGATAATTGTGAAATGATCATAATAATGAAAAAAATATATGTCTAATCTTAAAATCAAATAACAGTATAATTTTGGTAATATAGGATTGATATATAACCCATTATGAATGATATATAAAATCTTTTATGAAGAAGTACAAAGTATGCATATTTTTCTCCTGATAGTCTTCATTTTGGAGAGATGATAAAATAAATAAAATCGTTTAAAATCAAATAATAGATTTCATAAGTATATTAAACATTAATTGAACATTAATATAAAAAGGCGTATAAAAATTAGGGAATTGTTTCCAAATCCTTCGAAGTGTACGATATCTGATTATGACTAATGCTTAAATCATATTAGAAACGGTAATTTATCAATAAATGCATACTAATAACGTATTTTAAAATTTTTAATTTCTTCTGTTAGTTTCGAAAGAAGATTCGATTCGTATGCGATGTATCAATTGCTTAAACAGGTATTAAAAAGTAGTGAACTTGTAGAAATGTTCCCCATCCTCTCCAATTTCGATGATTTTGGAATATGTTATAAAAATCAACATTTTGCATAATTTGTTCCTATATACAATTTTCCTATCTACAATTAGACATGTGAGACTCCAAGCAATGTCTGTTTGGCTATCTTGTAACGGCCATATTAAAAAGTCAAACTCACACCTAAACCCAATATATTGATCATTATCGCTTTTAATTTAGTTATAAGTTACAACAGATACTTTTTGGAGCCTCTCATATCCAATTGTGCACGAGGCATTTAAATTTTGACTGACCCTCGTTTATAAAATACTGACGCATAAGTGGCAACAGGTACACAACTATAGACAAAATTTACTATAGTGATTTTTTTTTTATATTTGGTAGACTATTTACAATCAATTCTATAGTGATGTAGACAGTTTTTTACAAATGTCTTGGAAACTAACCGAAACCTCTAGTTATATGTATAGGAAAAAGTTGCCCAAAATGTTGATTTATATAACATATTTCAACATTATCGAAACTAGAGAGGATAGAACTTTTCTGTAAGTTCATTCTTCTTTTTTTGTTTTATTACCTCAACTAGCCTTAAAATTAACATAAAAAATTAAAGTATTTTATTTATATATTCCTGTATCAGATAATAACATTAGAATGTTTAATTTTGAAAAACGAATAATTATGTATCTTTAATTCTTCACAATTTTATTTTCTGTCATTTTTGTCAAATATGTCTCTTTTCCGAAAGGTTATCATGCAGTATTGCTCATATTAATGAAATTTTTCATGAGTATTCAAAAGCTAAAAAGTTATGAGTATTCAAAGTTAAAAAGATCAATCATATATATTATATAACATACATATGTTCTTTATCTCGTTCGTCAAATCATTTTAAATGATTTTCGTCATGGCACATTAAAGATGGAACAACATGCACAAATGCAAAAAGTGATATTTAAATCAATCATCTTGTTTAATCACATATACACGCTCATGCACACGTAAGAAAGAGCTCACCCTCATGCACGTTAATAGCAAACAGTAGTGATGGTTATTTGATTCTCAACTTTGAAACTATTCAAAGTTTTTTAAAACTATGAAGATTCAAATCATTTTAAACACAATCCAAAGCTTAAAATTCTGATAAATATTGATAAGTCCTGAATTTTCAATCTTAATTCTTTAAATTCCATAAAACTATGGATTCTACTTTGTGAAGAAGTAGTAGCAAAAGAATATTAAACAAGCCGTTTGTATTCTCTTTGCCACAATTAATAAGAAGAATTCAATGATGTAAACTAATTAAACAATCTTTAATGGTCCTTTAATATTATGCATTAATTTAATTTAATGCAATATTGGCCCATAATGAGTTAATACCTTATGTCAATGTACCACTTAGGCAACAGTAAATGAAAGTGCTTAAAATATTCAACAGAATATTTCTCAAGGTCTGTAAACTAGTAGGTTTATCAGTAGATATCCTTAAGATTGGCTTTCATATGCTACCAAAATTTCCAAGGCCTTCAAACAAGACTGATTAAAACTGAAGCAACTTGAGCAATTGTTGTTGCTCACTGTTCTGAACCTTGTTTATTCGCTTACTAAGCAATTGCTTTAACACTTTAACCAATACTTTTCAAAACTCCTATGAATATGTGAACATATTCCTAAATGAATATGTTTACTGCCCAGTAACAGTTTTTTTCTTTTTTTTTTTTTTTAGTTTATTTTGGTTTTTTACAATTTGTTCTGAAGGACATTTGGTAAAGTGTTATGTCTTATTGGTAAAAAAAAAATAAAATAAAAATAAATATAGCATGTGGGTGGCTACCCCCAGCGGGGTGCCATATTCGTGTTTGCTAGGTTATATCTTTTATGTAGTAACAGTTGCCAGTAACAAAAGTTACTGCTTATTGTCTGTTGTTGTCTGAAATGGTAAAATTAAAAAAAAGAGAAGAGATAAGCAATATACAGCAGCACTTTACAACAGAAAGAAGTGTTCATTTAGTATATACACCGTGCTAGTCAGGCACACTAACCCTGTAACAGGAGCCACAATACTACAAGAGCACATCACAAAAATAGAAAAGTGGCTACAAGACAAACAAATCAAAGCTAACCCTGACAAATGCAACCACATTACATTTACATTGAGAAAACAGATAACACCAAACATCTTCCTGAACGGCACGCAAATAACACAAACAAGGCAAGTCAAATACCTTGGACTTCACATAGATACACGCTTCACATGGAAACAGCACATCAAATCAATAATAGACAAGATACAGATAGCAAGGAGACAAATGCACTGGCTAACAAGCCGAAAATCCAAACTAAGCACAGAAAACAAACTGAAAATATACAAAATAATCATAAAGCCAATCTGGACATACGGAATTCCACTATGGGGAACAGCAGCAATGAGCCATATAAACAAAATAGAAACAATCCAAGTCAAAATCCTTAGAACAATGGTAAGCGCCCCGTGGTACGTTAGAAACGAGGACATACGGAAAGACCTGTGAATACCAAACGGTCAAGGAAGAGATTATCAGATTCGCAACAAGATACAGAGTAAGAATAGAAACACACCCGAACCAGCTGGCAGCTGAAACGTGCAACACAACAAATATCGCAAGAAGACTAAAAAGGAAACACCCAATAGACCTCATAAAAGATATAACTTAGAAAAAACGAAGCTGGCACCCCGCTGGGGGTAGCCGCCCACATGCTATATTTATTTTTTATTTTTTTTTTCTTCACCAACAAGATATAACACTTTACCAAATGTCCATAAGGACAAATTGTAAAATAACCAAAAATAAAATAAAAAAAAAAATTTAGTATATACACTTTTTCAATTGTTTTATGACATATTTGTATGTGGACAACTGGAAGTAAATTTTACTTTGAAACTAAAACTTATATACTTCTCTAATTATGTTGCTTTAGTGTACACAAAATGTTTCTACAAGTTGATATTTATTGAATACTGTTTGAAACATGCAGCAACAACAGGCAATAGAACTTCTCTTTGTTGTTTCAACAAGGACACAGTTTGAGATTTAAATCATGTTCAAAGTGATTCAATTTTCTTGTCACATTTATTGGCTACAAAAAAAGTATTTGCACATACCCTTACATACCCAACAAAGCATTTTTTAAATCAAGTCCTTATTAAATTTTTACAATCATATAAAAGTGCATATGTACTATTAAATGACACAAAATTTTATATACTTGGGCCTAACTAATTAATAAACTAATAAATATGTACAGTAGTGTATAAATACTTTTTGTAGCCACTGTATACAGATTCTAATTACTTCAAAGTGTATCAGATCCTATCGGTAGGAGACAGTAAAAAGATGTATTATTGTTCATTTTTCTCCATTTACCATATCCATATCCACATGTCTATCCATGAAAGCCCGCCTGAAATAGACATTCCCTTCAGTTAATCATCATTATAGAACAATTGTCAAATTTTGTTCATGCACAGGTTCAGACTTTCATCTGATCTTTTTCGCAATTAGCCATCACCACGTAACTAGGATTGCTAAAACTGGCTGGCATGTCTAACCTTAAGTCATTCTTCTGCTTCGGCATGTTTACGTAATTGCCCTGTGTCCTAATGATGGCTGGTATAAAATCCTTCTTTGATAACGTATTTCCAGTATTTAATATGTCAATGTCGTCAGAATCCTTCTCATTCTTTTCATTTTTCTCGTTTAAATCTATCAACTGAACATTTCGTGGAGTATTACAATATGCGAAATCCCTATTGATGGGCTGATGATCTATTGGTTGATTCTTCATTGTCTCTTGCTGTCGGACGAACTCCGCTCGCCGCGCGTGTACGTTAATTGGTTGCATATAAGGATCCTCTTCTTCTGGTTTCTTTAACATTGGTGACAATTCTACAGCGTCTTCTGAATCGGAAATGATCGGAAATTTGAAGTGCGTTCTCTCTTGATTAGGTCTAGGACTGAATATTTCTGAATCGTACCCACTCTGGCTAGTGGGACTCATGCACAGGTACGTTGTGTTTGAAGCGGGCAAGTTTGAATAATCGTGGATGGGAGAAGAGAGTGCTGCGTGATCAGGTGCGGAGAGCATAGTTAGATAGTCGCTCCGACCACCTTCCAGTAGCGTCGTATTCATGTCCATGTAAGGATCGTTTAGACTGATGTAATGCTGCGAATCAGATAGATATTTAATGTATTATAATTAGATTATAACGACGTACAAAATGCTGTGAAATATAATTAAATGTTATTGAAATATTAATGAAATTTAATTAAATATTATGGAAGATAGTAATTTTATTGTATAGTAGATTTAGTAAAATTCTGGCGCATTAAATATAGATTCAATTCAATTTTAATACAATTTTAATATGTTATGTAAAATAATACATTTTATTAGTCTTGTGAAGAACAGCATGTTTCAGTTTAGAAGTAAAGAAACACATATGAGATATTGAGATGAAAAATAGTTTAAGCTAAAATATTTTCTGAATGAATATAGTATTCCAATAAACTAAATTAATTACACGAAAGTGGAGGAATTTATTTTGCCCGAATTAAACTCATATAATATAATGTAATTCGTTAAATCAGGGTTAGATTTAAGTTAGTCCATTTTTGCCTTTAATGCGTTTCACCACTTCTTACGAATATCAACATATTTGACCTTCCGCCAACACAAAATTTAATATGAATGAAGGGACTCGTTTGAGTCAGTATCACATTTGAGTGAAGCTATAATACAATTTGCTTCATAATTCATCAAATTCGGTTATGGATAATTTTTGAGTGATTTACATTTGAAAGCAAACTGTTTAACTTGTTGGTGGTGTAATTAATGGTGTGAATGGTGTGAAATATATCGAGTATTTATATTGATAGTTCGACCATAGTTTTCTACAAAAATATATAAAAAAATAAATAAAAAAATATAAAAAAACTAAGAAGTTTGTTAATCAATGTTAAAATTCTTAGATGTAATTATTATTATAATTTAGTAATGTGTGTACATTACTTTATTTCTAGAAGTTATATTATTATTTATTTTATTAGTTCTTATATAATATCTCCTTTCTGATTCAAATAACTGTATCTATCACTTTATCATCCTTAATATTTTTTCTTGTTAAGCCTGAAAACTTACAGACTTTTATAGTCTTGTAATAAAATTTTAATTCCTCACAAGTATGTATTTTACACATATTAGTAATCTTTTTAATATAGAAATTAATTATTTTACGTATAGTTCAAGGTTGAATTTTAAAATATTGAAGCTTGTATCTCAAATAATCGTACCCTACCCCACTTATTTTGTCACAAAGTACAGCATATTTAGATTGCAGTGAAAATTAACATATTTAAGATACAAAGTAGATATATTTTTGTATAAAACAAGTTGTTACGTCGCGCGAGATGATCCGTGCGACGTCCCTCTCGGTCTGGTCGCCAAGGCCTACCCCTCGTTACACTGACCCGCAATAAACCCAAGGAACCACCATAAACCGAATCTTTTTAACTTAACTTCTATTCATATAAGTATTTTCGGTTTATGGATGGTCCTTTGAACGGTCCTTGTGTTTGTTGCACGCTCTTGCTAATTACGGAGAAAGCAGATGTGCCCAGCGAAATAGCTGATTTTTCCCAGGAACAAGGACACCCATGAGCCACATCTGCAGGAGACTTTCTCCTCGTATTTTATTTATTAACATTGGCTATAACCAATGGGTATCGCGGATCGTTACCCTCACTTTTCTACCGAAAAGTGTGAACAACAAATCCGCGTTCTTAGTTCAAAAGGGGTATACCCACACCGAGCTTTCCTCCTAAATAGTACTAGACGAGTCTGTTACTGTTCTTACACTCCTCGGGCAGTCAAGTCTACTGTTGTTTCACTCATCGGGCAGTCAAGTCTACTGTTCTATCAATCCTCGGACAGTCAAGTTCTCGGTACTCAACACGTCAAATCTATCAACCCTCGGGTTAATCGCCCATTATACTTTCCGACACGACGAAGTCAAACGACACGACGAAGTCAAATAATTCCTGTCTACGCTATAAGTGTTGTAAGTTGGTGGAAATATATATATATATATATATGTCGGGTTAGCGGTAGGGGCGTATAATGAACCTTCACCAGTGTTGTTCATGGTTGTCGCACAGATATTTATTACACAAGTATGGCTGATACAAGATTGACGATCGGACACGGTAACTGGACGCTAATGACAATGGCCCTAGGTTCGATATAGCGAATCCACGGTCCACGGGATAACGAATATACTTTGCTTCAAAGTCTAAGTCGGACTCGACTTACTACTCGTGATACTAGGAACGCTTGATTGACTCTTAGCTAATCAGATTGCCAGAAAAGAATGACTTTCCGTCGCGACGACGCTGCAGAGGAAAACTATGATGGGGTGTGCCTAAGGGCACGAGATCATCGGATTCGTCAAAGAAAGCCTCCACTCGGAGGGTGAGGGAAATAGACGCTGCTGTTAATTGGTCAATTTCTATGTTGGCGGTTAGAAAAGGATGCTAGCCGCCCTAGAGAGAGAGTTCCTAGCAGGCAACGTCGTACGTGACCAAATCAGGCTTTCCCATAACTTCCCGCAATAGGTGACAGATTTACAGGCTGATAGAATAAAGACTGTTTGTCAATCTGAAGGACTTTAGTTAACTAAGTCCTAAGATTTGTAACGGTTCCTCAGGCTATCTGAACATAAACTGTAAACGATGCATCGGCATCTGGCGATCATCTGGCCCAAAGAATGGGGTCTATGTGTGGCGAGCTGCGGGGCTGTTGGAATGTCTTATTATCAAGTGTCTGTACTGCCAATTCTTTAAAGGAAAGCTATGTTACTTTATATCTCTGTTAGGTGGAACGTTCATCCCGTGACCGTGGCTACGCTCGGCGACCAGTTGTCGCCTCGAGCCTAAACTCATTGTATCAAGTTTCGAATGACTGTGTCTGGGTTATTTCGTAAATGCTACAGTATTGAGGCTTTTCCAAATAATTCCAACGGAGGGGGGGGGGCCGGTGTCCTTTCATCTCCGACATATATATATAACTGTAGACTACAGTTGTATTCAACAACAAACACCCCTATTATACCACAAGAAATAAGGGGATCGTCCTGCTCGTGGTGTCGATTCTTATAATCGTAATGGGAATTTACGACTCCCGTTGACGTACTTCAACGCGATCGCGTCTCCCCGCGACTGGACGAAAATACACAAATATTGTTATTATTGTAAAAGCAAAGGTAAGTATAGTAAAGTTACGTTATTATTTTGTATGCTTCTTTTCGTAATTAACTTTCCAAATATAATAGTTTTTATAATGAAAGATGAAACATAAATATTTTTCATATCAGTGAAGACAATAATTTTCCATATATGTTATACAGAGCGGCCATAAATGAACGTAGGATTTTAGAAATTAAATTTTAAAGTAAATAGATTGGCAGATATCAAGAAATTGTTAACATCAAACTTACCGCTTTTACGCTTTCTTCTAATAATTCGCCAATACCCTGTACCAATTCTGTGAAACTCGGACGTAGGGTAGGCTTGGCTTTCCAACATTTCAGCATTATGTCATATCTGTAATATATTCACAACATTAAGTTGTAATATTATAATACATACAGGATGTAAAGATATACGAGAGTAAAATGGTTTCTTTCCTTTTTGAGAAAAAGAATTTTTATAGCCTCAGGTTAATCAAAAATTATTAATTGTTTTATCCATTATATATGTTAATAATAACGTATTACAAAAATGATATATGATGTCTCAGGCTATTTTGTGTCAAACGGTGTTGTGTATATGTTATAGACAGTGACGTCCACAAGAAAGTTTAAAGAGAAAGGTGGGATAAAACATTGCAATTTTATAAAACTGAACTATGATTAACAAGAAAAATGAATGTATAATATAAACGTGTATCTTAAGATAGACAAATGTACAGAAAAGATGTTTAATATAAATTTTAGTTATACTCATATACAAGTATCAGTTTTAAACTTTCTTCTGTCCACCACTATATGTAGATACATGTGGGTAAAGTATGAAAAAAGTGTGCAAAATTTACAAAGTCATATGCTGATTGTATTATATTTAATGGTGTGATTCAGTAGGTTGTGACTGTTGCGGACTAATTAAAATACTAAGATATTTCTTAATTAAAATATTTCTTTTCGTTTTCTTAAGTTTTTTCCCAAAAAGCGCTAACACTACATAATAAAAAAAACTTGAGACACATATACATATATGTATATGTGTGTACATAATATAATCTTTTTGTAACAGAGTTACTGAAAATATCCGATATGTACATACACGTACAAATACATCAATAATTCTGTTACAAAGCGATTCTCTGTTATTTTTAATGATATTATGATATGCGGAAACGCTTAAGGAATGAATTATTTTGTTCCGAGAGACACATATTATGATACAATTTTCTTCATGGCCATATTTTTCGAGATTTAGATGTTTCCGTAATTTTTTAACATGGAACTTTATATCTTTCTATATATTAGTCGATGCGTATTTTTTACTCCATATAAAAAAATGTAAAGGTATTCGTATACGAAAATGTTTAGTTTAAAAAATATTTCAGTTTTAATTTCACCAAAATAAGAGGCAAGTAAAACAAACAGTTCCCTTTCGACTGCCGAAGAGTACAGACGTGTGCCTAGTGCCCAGTGAAGTCTCTCCGTCGAAATCGGACATTGAAAAACAGTGCCCCCGAAAGTGCGAAAAGCGGGGAAAGCAAAGCAATGAAACGGGTGCCACCGCTCAGGATATCGAACAACGGCGAAACATACGCCATATACAAAACCATGGAAGTTCAAGAATGCACAGAAACCGAAATGGAAATCACCCAAATGAGCGACGAGAGAAACACCACCAACAACCATCTAACACAACAAGACGAAAGCTGGAAGGTCGTAAATCCCAGCAAAAGAAGAAAACTAACAACAAACACAAATACTAGGAGGTCCGCAGAAACAGAAAGAAAGCCATAGCTCCAGAAAATTCTTCTACAAAACCCCTTCAGCGCACTGCCACAAGAGAAGGAACCAGACGCAACGGAAAAACCGACAACACACAACAACAAACCACCACCAATCCACATCGACGCGCAGATAATGGACCCCCTCCTCGAACCGCTAAACACCACAGCAGGCAAAGAAAACTACACAATTAAACAATTAAAACTGAACCAGGTATAAGTGCTAACCAACGCCCCAGAAACCTACAGAAAAGTGATAAAGGTGCTAAAAGAAAAAAACGCCGGGTACCATACCTACCAGCTTAAAACCGACAAAAGCTATAAAGCGGTAATGAGAGGACTACACCCAAAGACAAATACAAACAACATATGTGAGGAACTAGCCAAAATCGGACACCAGGTAAGGGTAATAAACAACATAACGAGAATTGATACTAAAGAACCACTACCGCTATTCCTAATTGAACTCGAACCTAGAAACAACAACAAGGAAATCTTCGAAATCAAACAAATCCTAAACACTATAATTAAAGTCGAACCACCCAGACAAAAAAAAGACATGCCTCAATGCATGCGGTGCCAACAATATGGACACACAAAAAACTACTGCAACAGAAACCCGGTGTGTGTCAAATGCGCAGAAAAGCATTTAACAACGTACTGCCCATACACGGGAAAACTAAACGAGGTAAAGTGCTACAACTGCAGCGGAAACCATCCAGCCAGCTACAAAGGCTGTCCAGCCAGAAAAATACTTCAACGTAAACTGTCTCCGCCACTTCGAAGCGGGGCAAACAATTACTATCACACACAACAAGATAGCGCAGAAATTGAGACACCAACAAACGTACAGCACGTAACGAATATCAACCACAACAATACCAACACCTCTGGTAGTCGAAGCTACGCACAAGTAACCAAGCAAATAACACCCGCAGTCAACCAAAACCACAACAATAACACCAACGACGCTACAGAAATAAAAGAACTGCTAAAGCAATCCATCAAAAACACCGAAATGTTAACAAAATCGATAAGCGAACAAAACGAAGCATTCAAACAGCAATCATTACAAATCACAGCTATGATACAACTGATAACAAACATGATAAGCAAAAAGTAAAAACGGACATACTAAAAATAGCTGCCTGGAACTCTAACGGCCTCCAACAAAGTGCCCTAGAAACCAAAGCATTCCTGTACCACAACAACATAGACATACTACTCGTATCAGAAATGCATTTCACAACAAAAAGCTACATCAAAATACCGCACTATACCATATACGATACCAAGCACCCCTCAGGAAAAGCACACGGAGGGACCGCAGTGATAATAAGAAACGACATTAAACACCACCTACACAGCCAAGTTAGTAAAGAACACATACAAGCAACTACCGTTACCGTACAAACTAGCAGCAATCGTCTACAGCTGTCAGCAGTATATGCATCAGCGCGACACTAAATCACAGCGCAAATGTGTGAAGGATACTTCCAACAATTAGGCGACAAGTATATCGCAGCAGGAGACTACAACTCAAAGCACTCAACATGGGGATCAAGAATCACTACACCTCCAGGTAGAACCCTGGAAAAACACAACAGGAGAAACAACCACAATATATTATCCACAGGAAGACCGACATACTGGCCGACAGACCTGAGCAAAATCCCTGACCTACTCGACTTTGCAGTCACAAAGGGACTAAATGGAAATAAAATAAATATAGCATCCAGCCTCGAGCTTAGCTCCGACCATACACCCATAATAATAACATACAGAAACAAGCCAATACTCTACAATAACTCAGAGACACTATGCAACAAATCCACCAATTGGCAAACCTTCAAAGAAATAATCGAAAGCAAAATCAACTGCAACATCCCATTGAAAACGCCCGAACACATCGAACAAGCTGTAACGACACTTACAGAAACTATACAAGAAGCAGCACGGGTAACCACTAAACCTGAAACTACCACTATATAAACAAAACAAATCCCATCAGACATCCTCGAAAAAAGAAAAGCGAAAGCAAAATGGCAAAAACATAGAACAAAAGAAAACAAAAAACACCTAAACAAACTCGCAAAGGAAATAAAAAACAAAATAAAAGAGCACAACAACAACGAATTCACAAAGTTCATAGAGTCACTATCTGCACACGAGAACTACAACTATTCACTATGGAAAGCCACAAAAAAAATAAAGAAGATAATAAAACCAGCCCCAGCAATCAGAAAAGCAGACAACACATGGGCAAGAAGCAACGAAGAGCAAGCCGAAGAATTTTCCAACCACCTATGCAACACATTTACACCACACAACATCAATAACAGCAACCACAATAACCATACGGACGACGATGCGCTAACCACTAGCACCGCAATTGACAAGCAATACACCATACCTAAAACAGCGCAAGAAATTGGAAACATAATCGAAAAAACAACAAAGCACCAGGAATCGATCTAATCAATGGTAAAATCTTGACAAACCTCCCTCCAAAAGCGATACGACTAATCACTATAATATTCAATGCAATACTAAGAATATAATATTATCCTAAATTATGGAAACAGGCACAGATCATAATGTTACCCAAACCAGGCAAAGACCCACACGAAACAACATCTTACAGACCAATATCACTACTTCCCGTGCTCTCCAAAATACTAGAAAAAGTAATATACGCCCGACTAAAACCAATAATAGAGAAGGAAAAATTAATACCAGACCATCAATTTGGATTCAGAAACAAACACTTCACCATAGAACAAATGCACAGACTCGTCAACGAAATAATACACACGATAGAAAACAAACAATATTGTACAGCCCTATTCATGGACATAGAGAAAGCATTCGACAAAATAAACCACGAAAGCCTAATTCAAACAATCGAGAAACAATTCCCGGAAAAAATATACCAAATAATAAAATCATACATAAGCAACAGAGACTTCACAATAAAAATCAAGGACGCACACTCCGAAGTCAAAGACATCAAAGAAGGGGTTCCGCAAGGAAGCGTCCTAGGACCCATATTATACACACTATACACGACCAACATACCAACAACTACCAATAGAAAAATATTGACGTTCGCGGACGACACAGCCGTACTAGTCAGGCACACTAACCCTGTAACAGCAGCCACAATACTATAAGAGCACATCACAAAAATAGAAAAGTGGCTGCAAGACAAACAAATTAAAGCTAACCCTCACAAATGCAACCACATCACATTCACACTGAGAAAACAGATAACACAAAACAGCTTCCTGAACGACACGCAAATAACACAAACAAGGCAAGTCAAATACCTTGGACTTCACATAGATACACATTTCACATGGAAACAGCATATCAAATCAATAATAGACAAAATACAGACAGCAAGGAGACGAATGCACTGGTTAACAAGCCGAAAATCCAAATTAAGCACAGAAAACAAACTAAAAATATACAAAATAATCATAAAGCCAATCTGGACATACGGAATTCCACTATGGGGAACAGCAGCAATGTGCCATATAAACAAAATAGAAACAATCCAAGCCAAAATCCTTAGAACAATGGTAAACGCCCCGTGGTACGTTAGAAATGAGGACATACGGAAAGACCTGGGAATACCAACGGTCAAGGAAGAGATTACCAGATTCGCAACAAGATACAGAGTAAGAATAGAAACACACCCAAACCAGCTGGCAGCTGAAACGTGCAACACAACAAACATCGCAAGAAGACTAAAAAGGAAACACCCATAGACCTCATAAAAGATATAACTTAGAAAAAACGAAGCTGGCACCCCGCTGGGGGTAGCCGCCCACATGCTATATTTATTTTTTATTTTTTATTTTTTTTTTTCTTCACCAACAAGATATAACACTTTACCAAATGTCCATAAGGACAAATTGTAAAATAACCAAAATAAAATTAAAAAAAAAAACTGTTTTCTCCGATAACACCCTTAACTGACTAACATTATTAGCACAAGGAAATAAGAGAGGATTTTTTCTTACGTAGGAATAGTTATTCGAGTAGTTAATGATTGCCGGCCGCTTTACAGTGCTGTGGCAGCCGGATTAATAATGTCCAAACCTAATACAGACCATGGATTTGATATTGATTTGCGTTGAAATTTCATACAAACTTAGCGTAAATTAATTGAAATCAAACTTATAACAATAACTTATTTAATTGTTAGCCAGTTTGTACTGCATACTGAGCTTGGGTTAATTCTTTTTAATCCGACCGCCGTAAGACAACCGACCATCAAATATCTGCGACAGTAAATTTACACAAGTAAAAATTCTTTTGTATTTCTCTGTACTAATATTGCCGAAGCTATTGTCGGTGAAGTCTCGTATCAGTGAAACCGTGTGTCGGAGAATTATCGATGAAAACAGTTTCAGGGATTTTAAGGAGACCTGTCTTCCCTTCTCCATATGCAAAGTTTTATAATATTAAAACTAAGAATTATTTTAAATCATGCATTTTGGGATTCAAATATCTACAGGATGACTAGTTCAAATCTATAAATACAAATTATTCGTACACTACATGTAGAAAAATATAATTTAGATAAGCAGTTTATAGTTTCGAGGGGGGGGGGGGCACAGTCTGGTGTAAGTGCTTTTTTTCGAGACGGACACGTTATATGAAGGTGACATACATTTTTTAAAATACAATTATAGATATTTTAATGCATTGATCGACACAGATCAGTATTATCTACAAAAGAGTATCAACCAATTTATACCCTGAAACCACTAGTCTAGCAGATATTTTAATTTTAATTTGTCAAATTTAATGTATGGAATATAAAAGTGAAGCGGTATTCTGGTGTTTATATTGTCTTTCATAAAATGCGTTGATTAATGAACACAACCATCGTTATATAACACGAGCGATTACAAAGCTACATAAAATATTGCAAAGATTCACCATGAAATATCTATACAAGCTTGGGTAGGTATGTAAATTATCTTATCATTTGGGGACTACATACATTGTCAGAAAACAATTTGATAGATTGGATTGTCCCTATGCGATTCTTTGATCAAATAGAACGAAAATGATCCATTTTTGAGGTGAATAGTCAGCGGCAAAGAAAAGTGAATCTTTTATAATATTATGGCAAAAGCTCATCATGGTCAATGGACAAACAAGGTGAACCACTATTATCGAGTCCAAAAGTAGATCTTCATCCGGAAAGGTTTATGCTGCACGCATGGTAGGGTTAAAAGGGAATTCTGTATTACGAGTTCCTTTCAAAAAATCAAACAATTACTTCGGATGTATACAGCTCGCAGTTGAAGTGATAGAAAGCAACAATTGCAAAGAAGCATCCAGAATTGGTTAAGGTAATCATTTTAAAATAATGCAAAACCGCATGTCTTTGGCTAGTAGGCAAAAATTGATACAGTTCGGGTGGGTTGTCTTGTCGCACCCTCCAATTACCATTTATTCCAGTCCCTACAAAACTTCCTTAACGATTAATTCCTAAATATTCAATTTCTTGGAAGACTAAAAGGAGTAAATAAAATAATAATAAAATAATCGTTAATAATCAAAGATCTGCAAAATTTTATAACAATGGTATAATAAAGCTATCTAAAAGATGGCGAAAGGTTTATATCAAAAATGAAGAATACCTTACTGGATAAAGTTACATTGAAAAAAAAGAGAATCGTCTTGTAACTTGACTTTGAAAAAACGACACGAACTTTTCACTCAATCCAATAAATTAAACTCACATTTCAGAAGTAGCATATTCCGGTTGTTCCAGTCTGTATCCCTCAATCAGTTTCTGATATTGTTTCTCAGCTTCCATTCCAGGATAAGGTGTCTTAGCCAATGTAAAGAACTCCCATAGAACTATACCAAAGGACCAGATATCCGATTGCGTTGAGAAAATTCGATCTCTAATCGATTCAATGGCCATCCATTTTATAGGTAACAATCCTCCTCCTTTCTTTTTATAATTATTATCCTTGTACATAGTTTTTGCTAGGCCAAAATCACAGATTTTCACTACGTTGTTTTCGGCTAATAAGATATTTCTCGCGGCCAAATCACCGTGTAACACCTACAAATGATTATTAAATTAGATTTCAAGCAAATGATTTTGTTTATATTTTTCATTTACTGATATTCATAATTTAATTAGCGAATTAATGAGATTATTGTCTTTCCCATTTCATACTACTTTTATATTGCGCTTTGAAAATTTTTCTATTATTTTTGATAGCTTAGAATTTATTTCATCAGACATATTTTTTAGTTATCATGATATACTTCAAGTTTCATTTCGCATCCATTTACATAACTTGGATCTCACACGTGCGGGAACTTGGAAAATGACCACACTGGTTACATGTAAGCTTATTACCACTATCATACATCGACATCCATCATCTAATCTATGAACTGCTTCTAGAACTAGAGTTACATAAATCATGTTTATTGAAAATAGGTGACTTTGAGCATCTGAATTCTATATGTATATGTACATACATAGATTATAGGCAAGATTTTGGTTGTGGTCTCTTATGACGGATGGTGCCTACGTTCGATATTGTGACTGGGTCTTTGTATCCTGACTATGAGGAGTGATGTGTTATTACTCTCGTTTATTTGATACTGTTGTGGTCGGTATTTGTGATCGCATCAAGATACGAAGATCCAGATACATCGAGCGTTAATAATAAGTGGTCGTTAATAAATTTTAAATTACAGCAGAGAAGAAAATGTTTAATATGTTAAAAATGAAATGTAGAGAACGGAGTAGAAAAGGGCCATGATGTTTGTAAAAATGCGAATAATAACATTGTGCATAATTATCTTTCAGGTAAAGCACCTTCCACCACAAGGGATCACAACCGAATTCGTTCTGTGTTCTTGTCTATAAGCTATGTATGTACATATATAAAATTCAGATACTCAGAGTCAATCCTTTTCAATAAACGACATGATCTATGTAACCCTAGTTCTAGAAGCAGCTCGTAAATTAGATGGTGGATGCCGATATATAATAATGATAGCAAGCTTACATGTACTGGTTACAATGTGTTGTTATTGTCCAAGTTCTCGTGTTTGAGAGTTCCAAATTAAGTGAATGGCGCTGTAAATAATTCTTACATACAAATATTTTCCAGTTAATCTTGGTCTAATCCATTTAGTTTACATTTTCCTATAATTATGACGTAAATTATAATCCTTTATTATTTTATATACATAGCAAAATAAACGAGTAAAAAAGAAGAGAAATTATTGAAATGTACCTTTCTTTGGCTAAGATATTCCATTCCTCGCGCTACTTGGAACGCCCAGGATAACAAATCCTGCGTGCAGATTGGCTTCAAATTGTGATCTTTGTAATCACCGCGATAATTAGATCTCCATCCTGGTTGAGAGGAATTATTACTAAGAACACAGCCATCTGGCGACATACTAATTCCTTGAGAATCTGTAGTAGAGGTTTGATATGTTGCCGATTCGGTGGCTGAATCTTCGCTACGACTGCGAGAAAATGACAATGCCACGTATTTTATCCTGTCGTATGAACAAAAGAGAACACAAATTTGTTAACACCGTAACCCCATGCACAGCATCAGTAGTTCTATATTATAATAGCAGAGTTATGGATCAAGGGTGGAAAGAAGCAAAAATGTGTAATAGCTTGCTAATTGTGTGCAGCAATAAGTTAAAAAACATGGGACATACAAGAACAGTAAAGCTTCCTATATCCAAACTATAGTGCTATAATTTAGGTAATTATATAGAATAAAATACACCTCATCGATTCCATTGATTTTGAAGTATGTTGTCGAGGTCAAATTCTGACTGTTTTCCATATATATATATATATATATAATCGTCGCTCGGCTATAGTTTGCGAGATATTGCAAAAGGACTTAAATAAAAAGGTAATCATATTGTTGTATAAATAAAGAAGATACAAAGAAAATGAAACAGAGGAGAAAAATATGTGTATATCAAATGTATAAATTGATTGAGCTACAATTGAATTGGCGGCTCCTTCTTCTCTTCACCCATTCAGTAAAGCGGTAGGAGGAAAAAGCTCTTTCTATAGCTTCTTCACTCTGATGAACTCTACAACCGCACAAGTGTATATATAGTGTATATATTAAGTGTAAAAGTGTATATATTATACACATGTATATATAGGGTCCGGCCGAATACACGTAAAAGTGGGCACGTCGTGATTCCTTATAGAAAAATAAGAAAATAATATAAAATAAAATTTTCTCATTTTCGGCTTAATTTTTGATAAAATCGAGTTTGAGAATTTATCAAGTATACTGAACATGGCTAATTACCGACTAGATAACCTAACTTCCATTTAGTATTTACATGCGTACGATAAATTTTCAAATTTATTTTTTCGGAAATAAGGCGTCTTGAGAGAAAATTTTATTCTGCATTTTCGACTTATTTTCATACATAGAATGACCTCCTGTCGATTATTTACTCTTGCCTAGTTTGGAATTAGCCATATTCAAGTAATCATATTTGATCAATTTTCAAACTCGATTTTCTTGTAAACTAATCCGAGAATAGAAAAGTTTTAGTTTATATTTTTTAATCGATTGATATAGAATGTTGCACCTTATTCTGATTTTCAAAACGGTAAAACACGCAATAATTCATCGAAAACCGTCATTGAAAAATTCCTTATAGAACAAAAATCTTTTAAAATTGTTAAATAATATTTATAGTATGAAACGTAAGTTGTTTTATAACTTGAAAACTTAGCGGCGGTGATATGTATGAGGAAAAATTATTTAGAATGTCAATTTGAACAACATATTTAAAAATTACCGAAATCGGCGAGTTAATACTCTAATGTACATAATTACTCAACTCCATTTATACGAAC
This sequence comes from Bombus pascuorum, assembly GCF_905332965.1. Lineage (NCBI taxonomy): Eukaryota > Metazoa > Arthropoda > Insecta > Hymenoptera > Apidae > Bombus > Bombus pascuorum. The sequence continues at coordinate 127,709 of NC_083495.1, read as the reverse complement.
TTGATTTATATGAACGGAATTTTACTTATTGCCTTTTTAATTTAACTCTGAATTTCTATTAACTGAACAATTGTCCAGTTATATGAACATCTAAAATGTATCTGTGTCTACTTATATTTATATTTAGACAAATGATTTCTGTCGACGTTTTGGCAATCCGACGAATTCAAAGTTGCATTGATGCAAATAGCCACCACTTCGGACATCTCTTATTATGCTGCAAGATTTGTTGGTTATTTTCTATTTATTATTGAATGACCTTGCATTAAGGCTCGTTGAGATCGTAATTAAAATAAACATTCTCTATTCTGCTAGGAATAAAAAGCTATAGCAAATAATTTAAAAAGTGGAGATGGTTTTGAAATGCTCAAAAACCCTCAACCTACAAAAATATCATTACCGTCATACTATAGCACCCTCTGTAGCGTTAAACTATTGTAAATAATGTCACTCCATATCTGTAGAAAGAACAGAGATATTTAAGGTGATCAGAGTTATTAACTCAGTTAGTATTGTATGAAGTATGTATTATAGCTACTTTGGATATTTCATATCTTTCTACATATTGTGTTCATGCTATAGTCTAGATTTCTTATAAGTGCATCAACATCCGCAATCTAATTATTAGTAAAAGTTCTATTCCAGTGAAAGAATGTTCGGAAAATAGGAAACTCTAATATTATGGTATTCGACTGAAGATTTGGGATACGAGAGGTTTTACTGTATGATTTTTTCGTTTTCAAATATTCTAATGTTAAGCACAGTGTTGCATTCTGAGATTAAAATATTTATAGGATACTGCTAATAGTTCGTTAGAATATTAACACACAATGTGGGAGTTGGTTATTTTATACATATAGATTTTAATTGTACACATTTTCATTTTCACGAGCTGCATTCAATCGATCATTTAATTATGCAATGGAATAAAGTAAGCAATTATCAACGAGTATATTAATAAATAGGGATATTATTATGATATGAGTTTTTATGTGGCAGTGAAAAACAAAAGCAAACCTGTTGTTGCTGCTAACACTAACAGATCTAGTTAAAAGATCTAAACCGATAGTAGGATCGAATTTGTCTGTTGCAGGATCAATTTGGTTGATGAAATCAGCCCTGTGCCGCAGCAAATAATTGTGCAAATTTCCAAATCGGCAATATTCTACGATCACTAATAATTCACCTATTAAAAGAAGATCAGAAAACTATCAAGATTAAAGTTTAAACTCCACCTAAAAAATATTAGTCTTTGGCAAATTATTAGGTTAATATTATTTCTAAAAAATGAGACTTCAGTCAAAAGAATTCAAATTTCATTTCAAATATTATAGTTAAAAAATTCAAACTTTTGAAAAACAGTTTCATGTATTTTAACCAAAATGTAATAATTAAATAAAATTAAATTATTAATAATTAAATATACAAATTTATTTATTATTTGCTAATATTAAATTCACATTTAAGAATTGATTTTTATTTACAATGAATATATCATAAAGACATAAAGAGTATTTAAAACATTAAATATTCAAGGAACATTATTCAAGTGATGATAGAATCGCTTAGATGTTTAGGTATGGTTTAAAAAGATATAACACAACCTTTACAAAAATAATGAAGGAAAATGCTATTAAGTTTAAGAAATAGATCTATTTACGTGAAAAACAATCAGCAAGCTCTAGATAGAGATTTTTGTGATTTTATCTATTAAAATATCTTTAAATTAATATTAAATTAATACAAAGAGTTTCTGTTCCTGGGATTGTGATGTGTCGATACGTATAATTCCATTCATAAGCATTAAGACACTTGCAAAGAAACAAGGTATTTAAACCTGACAAATTATTAGGTTGATATTTCTCAAAAATAAGACCAGTCGAAAAAATGTTATTCTATATTTTCAATTTATTTTTAAATCTAGAATAATCCTCTTGATTATCCTCTCAAGCTAGGAATTAGGCAAATTTATACTGTATACTTGACAAGTTTTTAAACTCGATTTACTCAAAAAATTGTGCTACGATTCTTGATTTTCCTCTTATTTTGAGTCATAGAATTTATTGAATAATTTGAGGCCACAGGGTATAGAGCCTTTTTAAGCGATTTTATAATCACGCTAAACACGGTAGCAATTTTTTGATTCAACTTTATTTGTTATGCAAGTACTGCGTTATACGGATGCTATACATATTACTGTAGTAAGTCCTAGATCTATTATAAGATACGTACGTTTAGAAATGTTTTTCGTGCAAGCACCGAGAAGATTAACGACGTTCAAGTGCTTTCCAAGGTGCACCATGATTTTCAACTCACTGGCAAGCGCACGAACACAAGTTGGAACTGTTGTTCGCCGAACCATTTTTACAGCCACAGTCGTTATCGGTTCGTTTTCGCAAATTCCTTCTGCTTCCGCTTTCATAACAACGCCAAAAGCCCCGCTTCCTAATTGTTTCCCTGTTAAACGTTTTGCGTAATCAAGGTATGTACGTACCATCAAATTCTATTTCGCCATAAAAGTAATATAATTAATACCTACAACTTTGTATCTTATTTGACATAATCTTGTTTAAATTGGAAAAGCATTATAATGCTAATCATGGTTGGACACTCTTTATTTGTAATAGAAATAATGAATGAAATCGTATTTGAAAAATTAATTATTTTCAAATGATTTATTTGCCAAATATTTGATTATTACGAATAATAATAATAGATCGAATGATTATTCATAATAAAATAACAAATTTATTCGAAGATGAAGTTACTTTCAAATCAATTACAATCTTATTCGAAAAATAAAATATTTCCAAATATGTTTGCTAATTATTTGATTATTTCACATAACAATACGATATAGAGGATAACGAACAATTGTTTTTCGTGTATAATAAAAATATTAATGAAGTATTCATCGTCGAAACAGATGTTGAACAGATATTGAAACACTGACAGATCAAGCAGTGCGAGATTTACAAAATTTGAGAAAAAGTATCAGAAGTTTTCAATAGAAAGAATTTTTTGAACAAGAAAATTAAAAGACCATTTCTAAAATAAGAAAACAATACCAGTAATTTAATTTCATGCAACCATACAATACATATGCATAATTACAAAAAAGAAGTTTTCAAGTGTAAACAAACAAATGAGTAGTAATATCACTAGTAAACCAATAAATGTGACAGTACTGTTGATAAAATAATAATATTAAAAACATATAATTACCTACAATAATTTAATTAACAAAGAAACAATCTAATCAATGCATGTATAATATTCTTTTAGATAAATTTACATAGTTAATTTAATTTTTAGTTAAACATAAAAATTAATTGCTAAATATTATAAAATCTGATTCTTTTTAGTATTTTTCTTATGCTCAATACGTTTAAAAAAAAGTTACGCATAACTCTGCTTAACTTATATTTCTTATTCTATTTATACGCCATTTCATTTAGAAACCTACATTGCATCTCATAATTACAAAGAGAGCTTAAAATGTTCAATTCCTATACAAGTACGAAGTACAAGAGCATGTAAGATGATAAATTTGATAAAAAATGTTAATCAAATATTATTGTTACAATTTTCATTTATTTTTTATTATTCTGAGCTCAATTTTTGTCCAGGGTGTTCAAAAATCATTTTTCATGATTTTGGCAGGTGAGTCTACATAAATGTTCGGATTGGTAAAGGTCTCTTAAAAAAGGTTTTTTTTTTAGTTTATTTTAGCTTTTTTACAATTTGTCCTGAAGGACATTTAGTAAAGTGTTATATCTTACTGATAAAAAAAAATAAAATAAAATAAAAATAAATATAGCATGTGGGTGGCTACTAGCATGTGAGTTGGATTATTTTATTTCTTTAGTGAGGTCAGTGTGGTGTTTTCTTTTTAGTCTTCTTTCTATATGAGTTTTGCTCGGTTCAGCAACCAGCTAGTTTGGATGTGTTACCGTTCTTCCCTTGTATTTTTCTGCGAACCTGCCGATTTCTTCTTTAACCATTGGTATTTTTAGATCTTTGCGTATATCTTCGTTTCTGACATACCATGGGGCGTTGAATATTGTTCTCAGTATCTCCGATTGTAGTGATTCGAGTTTATTTATGTGGCTCATTGCTGCTGTTTTCCATAATGATATTCCATACGTCCAAATTGGTTTTATTATCGTTTTGTAGATTTTTATTTTATTTTCTATGCTGAGTTTAGAGTTTTGACTAGTTAGCCAGTACATCTGGTCTTCTCTTTATCCGTTTTTTATCTATAATTGATTTAGTACGTTGCTTCCATGTAAGTTATGTGCCTAAGTTTTCTTTTTTTTTTTTTTTATTTTATTTTGGTTCTTTTACAATTTTTCCTTATGGACATTTGGTAAAGTTTTATATCTTGTTGGTGAAGAAAAAAAAAAATAAAAATAAAAAATAAATATAGCTATATAAACATGCTATATAAATATAGCATGTGTAAATGTGTTGCATAGGTGGTTGGAAAATTCTTCGGCTTGCTCTTCGTTGCTTCTTGCCCATGTGTTGTCTGCTTTTCTGATTGCTGGGGCTGGTTTTATTATCTTCTTTATTTTTTTTGTGGCTTTCCATAGTGAATAGTTGTAGTTCTCGTGTGCAGATAGTGACTCTATGAACTTTGTGAATTCGTTGTTGTTGTGCTCTTTTATTTTGTTTTTTATTTCCTTTGCGAGTTTGTTTAGGTGTTTTTTGTTTTCTTTTGTTCTATGTTTTTGCCATTTTGCTTTCGCTTTTCTTTTTTCGAGGATGTCTGATGGGATTTGTTTTGTTTGTATAGTGGTAGTTTCAGGTTTAGTGGTTGCCCGTGCTGCTTCTTGTATAGTTTCTGTAAGTGTCGTTACAGCTTGTTCGATGTGTTCGGGCGTTTTCAATGGGATGTTGCAGTTGATTTTGCTTTCGATTATTTCTTTGAAGGTTTGCCAATTGGTGGATTTGTTGCATAGTGTCTCTGAGTTATTGTAGAGTATTGGCTTGTTTCTGTATGTTATTATGGGTGTATGGTCGGAGCTAAGCTCGAGGCTGGATGCTATATTTATTTTATTTCCATTTAGTCCCTTTGTGACTGCAAAGTCGAGTAGGTCAGGGATTTTGCTCAGGTCTGTCGGCCAGTATGTCGGTCTTCCTGTGGATAATATATTGAGGTTGTTTCGGTATTTTTATGTAACTTTTTGTTGTGAAGTGCGTTTCTCATACGAGTAGTATGTCTATGTTGTTGTGATACAGGAATGTTTTGGTTTCTAGGGCCCTTTGTTGTAGGCTGTTAGAGTTCCTGGCTGCTATTTTTAGTATGTCCATTTTTATTTTTTGCTTAGCATGTTTGTTATCAGTTGTATCATAGCTGTGATTTGTAATGATTGCTGTTTGAGTGCTTCGTTTTGTTCGCTTATCGATTTTGTTAACATTTGGGTGTTTTTGATGGATTGTTTTAGTAGTTCTTTTATTTCTGTAGCGTCGTTGGTGTTATTGTTGTGGTTTTGGTTGACTGCGGGTATTATTTGCTTGGTTACTTGCACGTAGCTTCGACTACCAGAGGTGTTGGTATTATTGTGGTTGATATTCGTTAAGTGCTGTACGTTTGTTGGTGTCTCAATTTCTGCGCTATCTTGTTGTGTGTGATAGTAATTGTATGCCCCGCTTCGAAGTGGCGGAGACAGTTTACGTTGAAGTATTTTTCTGGCTGGACAGCCTTTGTAGCTGGCTGGATGGTTTCCGCTGCAGTTGTAGCACTTTACCTCGTTTAGTTTTCCCGTGTATGGGCAGTACGTTGTTAAATGCTTTTCTGCGCATTTGACACACACCGGGTTTCTGTTGCTGTAGTTTTTTGTGTGTCCATATTGTTGACACCGCATGCATTGTGGTATGTCTTTTTTGTGTCTGGGTGGTTCGACTTTAATTATAGTGTTTAGGATTTGTTTGATTTCGAAGATTTCCTTGTTGTTGTTTCTAGGTTCGAGTTCAATTAGGAATAGCGGTAGTGGTTCTTTAGTATCAATTCTCGTTATGTTGTTTATTACCCTTACCTGGTGTCCGATTTTGGCTAGTTCCTCACATATGTTGTTTGTATTTGTCTTTGGGTGTAGTCCTCTCATTACCGCTTTATAGCTTTTGTCGGTTTTAAGCTGGTAGGTATGGTACCCGGCGTTTTTTTCTTTTAGCACCTTTATCACTTTTCTGTAGGTTTCTGGGGCGTTGGTTAGCACTTATACCTGGTTCAGTTTTAATTGTTTAATTGTGTAGTTTTCTTTGCCTGCTGTGGTGTTTAGCGGTTCGAGGAGGGGGTCCATTATCTGCGCGTCGATGTGGATTGGTGGTGGTTTGTTGTTGTGTGTTGTCGGTTTTTCCGTTGCGTCTGGTTCCTTCTCTTGTGGCAGTGCGCTGAAGGGGTTTTGTAGAAGAATTTTCTGGAGCTATGGCTTTCTTTCTGTTTCTGCGGCCCTCCTAGTATTTGTGTTTGTTGTTAGTTTTCTTCTTTTGCTGGGAGTTACGACCTTCCAGCTTTCGTCTTGTTGTGTTAGATCGTTGTTAGTGGTGTTTCTCTCGTCGCTCATTTGGGTGATTTCCATTTCGGTTTCTGTGCATTCTTGAACTTCCATGGTTTTGTATATGGCGTATGTTTCGCCGTTGTTCGATATCCTGAGCGGTGGCACCCGCTGCATTGCTTTGCTTTCCCCACTTTGCTTTTCGCACTTTCGGGCGCACTGTTTTTCACGTTAGATTTCAATGGAGAGACCTCTCCGGGCACCAGGCACGTCTGCACTCTTCGGCAGTCGAAAGTGAACTGTCCGTCGAAAGTGAGTTGAAACAGAAACAAGCCAAGTGTTTTCTAAACTTACTCGTGGAAAATCCAACACTTCAAATCTCTAGTTCAAATCATAGCCTCTCGACTAGTTACTTCAATTTGATTTAACTAGCTCGAAGATGGCACTAGTAACCAGATCTTGCCCGCACGAACAAAACCACAACCGGACCGTTCTAACTCCTCTGTGACAAAGGGATAATATCACCCACCTTACAAACCACACCAACAGTATCAAAAAATGTAAGTTTGATTCAGTCAAAAAAAAATGTAAATACTAGTCAGAACGAACCGACAACAAGACACATAACCACTCACAACAGATTCACAATATTACAATCTACAGACAATTCTATGCACATAGTTGAAGCATCAACAATTCAACACACATAAAAAAATCCTCCTCCCCCTCCAATCTTCATTGGTGATGTTATCGACATTCAAACAATGATAAAGCCCATCGAGAAAGATATTAACAAAGAAGATTACATACTAAAAATTAAAAACAATCAGGTTAAAATCCTGCCGGCCAATCCAGACTCCTACAAAAAAATAAAAAAGTATACTAAAACTCTGTTAAAAAGTTACTAAAAACTCTAAACGCAAACTTCTACACATATCAACTGAAACAAGAAAGACCTTTTCGCGTGGTACTACGCAACATCCATCACTCAGCTAACTTAGATGATTTGAAACTTGAACTCTTAAATCATGGTCACGAAGTAACCAGCATTAGCAATATAAGGCATAGAATCACAAAAATCCCTTTATCCTTATTCTTTATCGACCTAAAGCAAAAACCATATAACAAGGAAGCCTATAGTATCAATCGTTTAATGAACTCGGTAGTAAAAATTGAACCACCTTTTATAAAGAAAAAGATAGTTCAATGCAAAAGCTGCCGAAGGTACGGCCAAACGCAAAAATATTGCAACCACAACCACCGCTGCGTTAAATGTGCAGGTGTTCACCCTACAGATCAGTGCACTAAACCTTCAGAAACCCCAGCGAAGTGCATCCTCTATCAAGGAGAGCATCCTGCGAACCATGGAGGTTGCACAGCCTACAAGACCTTGTTTATACAAAGGGTACTTATTATTATTATTAATAAGTACCCCAAACCCAGAGTTAAGGACCTAACCAAGCACTTAATCCACAAAAATTCACTACCCCTTCAATCTCTTACGCACAGGCAGTTCAAGGAAATCAAAGCAGACCGAAAATCCATAGTGCTCAACCACAAATTAGTGTTCCCAGTTCACAAGACACGGATTACTTCAATAGACTTGAACAATTAATCGTGAAGTAAACAGAGCAAATTAATAACTTGCTATCATTTCTTACAATCTTCGTGGACAAATTAATATGCTCCGACGTGAAATAAAACCAATACGCATAGCTCTTTGGAATGCTAACGGTCCAGCTCAGGATAAATACGAACTAGAACTCTTCCTGAAACAACAGGAAATTGACATAATGTTTATATCTAAAACTCAGTTCACCGATTAAAATTACCTGAAAATAAATGGTTATAACTTTTACCATAGCCAACATCCCAGTGGAAAGGCCCACGGCGGCACCGGAATTATCACAAGACCAGCATAAAACACTATGAGCTTCCATCATTCCAGAAGGTTTACCTCCAAGCCACTAACATAGCGATAGAAGATTGGCATGGTCCAATCACAATATCAGCAGTATATTGTCCTTCTAGACATTCTATTTCCACAGAAAACTTCGATAAATTCTTCGAAGACCTGGGCAACAGATTATTATTATATATATGTCGGAGATGAAAGTACACTGGGCCTCCCCTTTGCAATTCTTAGGAATATCCGTAACACTTTAATCTTATAAGCAACCTGACTATAATTGTCCGAGATCTGCGATAATGAGCTTGGGCTTGTGACGGCATTCGACAACGAATACCGCTACTCGACATCAACTAGGACTGGACGGGGATAGTGCAGTGGTTAGCGCCTTTGGTTACAAACGTTCGGGACGCGGGTTCGAATCCTGGCGTCCGGAATCCGATATTTTTCTTCCTCGATACATAAATTAGAAGAAAATACAGCAAGTACCCCAACAGCGACACGACATCATCTAGCCAGCAACGACAACTATCTCACAGCTTAATCGCTACAATAATGGTAACCCCGACGCCACAGGCTCGCAGCGACAACTAAGACGCTAACGTAGCCGCGGTCACGGAATTGAACGTCTTAACCTAACAGAGAGGTATAGCATAATTGTATAGCTTCCCCCTCCTTAAAAAGAAATAGTTGTAGCGGCACTCGATAGTAAACATTCCAATGGTTTCTGCCCCGTGGCTCCGCACACAGACCACCAACCACCACCCCCTATTCTTCGCGCAAGATGATTGCTAGATGTCGATGCATCTCCACAGTACAAGTTCTCAGAACCTAGCCTGAGGACCGACATTATAAATCCCCCTACGATTTAGTTAACTAAGGTCCTTCAAATGGACAAAACAGTCTTATTCTAACTAAATGTCTTATCACCTACTACCGTAGTAGAAAGATACTTCCCATAAGAAAAACGGGAAGTCTGCTTTTCTCACGAACGATGGCTTCCCGCTAGCAACTTTCTCTCAAGGGCGGTTAGCATCCTTTTCTAATCACCAACATAGAAATTAACCAATTAACAGCAACGTCGTCCATTTCCCTCACTTTTCGAGCGGGGGGTTTCTTCGACGAATCCGATGATCTCTCGTGTCCTTAGACACACATACCCCATCATAGTTTTCCTCTGCAGCACCACCGAGACGGATAACGCATTCTCTGGTACGATCTCATTAGCGAGGAGGCAACGCTTTTTAATGATCAGTGAATACTCCACGTTTTATTTTAACCAAGATCCAAACATAGACTTTGGAGAAAAGTACATTTGCTACCCCGTTGACGGTGGATTATCGAACCTAAGACCATTGTCATTAGTATCTCGAGTGTCTATCACCGCGGTTACTTGTCGATTCTGTAATACACTTGTGCTAATCAACATTACCTCGATTGTATAACAACGATGGCTAATTCCAGTGAAGATTTATTACACGCCCCTAACCCTAATCATAATGTTAACCCGACACACACACACACACACACACACACACACACACACACACACACACACATAATATAATTAATTGAAATCAGCAGTTCTCTTTCTCCAAGAAAATTACGAAAACTATGTCAAATGGATATGTGTTTATATGAATCTTTTTTATTGTTTTGATGTGCTGAAGTCATCCCTAAAATATTTCTCACTTATTCTCTAGGATACTGTATACAATTTATAAAATCATAATATTTGAGTAAAATGGATTCATCCATCAGTATTTAATATTCAATACGTTATAGATTTCAATGCAGAATTTCGAAAAAATTTTATATATTACTTGGAATTTTAAATATTTACAAAGATATACAATGTGTTTTATTATTAATTATACAATTTTACTCGTCGGGTGGATATGTCGAACTAATTAAAATTTTATAACTACGGTTTACGTCTAGAATGTTCAAAATTTATATAATAAACGTTTCACCTTCTTCGCAATACTTTTGTTTTCTTTTTTGCCACGACACAGCAGTAAAGTACATGTTTTATAATTAGGCTGTGAATGTTCACATATTTGATGTAAAAATGTAATTATTGTACTGTAATTAATATAAGAATGTAAATTATATAATAATATATTTTTATAGAATGTAAGTAGAGAAATGAAACCTCGATAAAAATTTATTGTGTGATTAGAAGATTATAAAAATGTGTTTTCCATATTGTATTCTTTGAATAATGCGTATGTTTCGCATATTTATGTTTAAAAACGTATGCAAAGATATATTACATAGCATTTACTTATACAATATATTCATTTCATTCGTCAAATTAATTTAATTTATCGGAAATGCGTAAAGTGCTAACAATAATAATATGTAATCGACATCAAGTGTAAACCACGCTAAATAGTGTATTTGCAATATTGAATGATTAAACGTAAGACGTAGTAATTTGTATTTTCAATTCGGATAAATCGGTATGATTTATCGCATCATTACTTGTAATGTGAATCATATGATGAACAAGAAGTAAATGTATGGGAAATTTTCTTAAATTTTATAAAAAAATTAATATTTGAAAGGATAAACGAGCTACATTTTGTATACAAATATCATTGGTTAAAGTTTGTAAATTTGGACAGAGTATTTGTAATTTATTATAACACAAATTATATGTATATGTACCAGAATTGTTAAATATTGTTAAATATTACATCGTGAATGATATTTAATGTATTAAATTTACTGCTACTATACTACTATACTATTTTATATGTTTTATCTATTTTATATTTGCATAAATGTTATATATGTGTAGATAGGGATCTCCCGTACTATACAACTCCGAACTCTTACAAAACGATTTCTCTCTAAAATGATTCGAGAATGCGGGAAATCTCCACAGAACGGAACAGCACTTTTAAGGGTAATCACCAACATTCGATATTTCTCATTCGAGCAAGTATGTGTGTGTTCACACATCTGCGTATTTTTAATCTGTCTTTAGTTCGTAGATTATTAAATCTTTGCACTCGAATTTTTTCGCTATAGGGAAGTAATAACTCAAAAATTTTCTCATAAAAAGTCAATGACGTTCTTACAACTAATGAATGAATTATGAATCAAAGATAAACTAGTTTTCTATCGCTTTCTTTTCTAATGAATACATTTTGGGGGAGGGGGGTAAATTGTTTCTCAGCATAAAAATATATTAGACAACATATAAAAATTAAAAACTTTTAGATATTTATGAGACGTAATATATGTTTATGTCAATTATATATATCTTGAGATTCCTCACCTAATTTCAATTTTTCTCGAGGAAATTCCCATTTCCTGTCGTAAGGAAGCAATTCTGCTTGATCATCTACTGTTAACTCTGGATTTAAACATTCTACTGCTCCTTCTTCGAAATGCATCAATCCTGATTCCATTAATTCCTTTCTCATGATCTAAAATATGGAAATGTAGGAAATGATATAATAGTAGTTATTGAAATACATATTAAGGCAACAATTGGTTATTATCGGAAGATCGATTAATGAAGAATTTGAGTATAGTCTTTTGTAAGAAACATTGGAAAACAAAAATAAGAAGTGAGAGAAATTGTTAAATTTTTATTTGAAGATATTATATTAATATTTGTAAAATAGTTGAAAGAAAATAAATGATTTTTACTTATATAAAAAGAAAATTATTCGATAATTCAAACAATTTGTGGCATGACTAATTCTAATCGATTCGATATTCAAGATTCTACTGTATTTCATAATATCAGGATATTTTATAACATTAATAGAATACTTGATCTATATACAAATTTATATGTTTAGAAACGTGATCAAATAAATGGAACTTAGATACAGATCTGTCCCACCTTTTAGATATTATAATTACTTTACCTCGAGCATTTTGTTTATTCATCTATATTACATGCATTCTGCGCATTTTTCACATTCAAATTTCCTACTATTTTATAAGCATTTGCAGACTACTAATTAATATTCAATAATATAGACTTACCCTTTCACGACGAATTTTGATTGTAAAGTAGGTTAACAGAATCACCACTGTGATCAATAAAACAACGATAAGCACGATCAACCCCATAGGAAGTTCTTTCCCTATAATTTTTAGAAGTTAGAGTCATTACAAATTTTGATATTTTTTCATGAGCAAGAAGATGAAAGAAACAACACAATTATCTGAAATATTTGCAATTATCTGGTAGGTATTTCCGATTATGACAAAACTATATTTCTTTTGCAGTGTTATAAATATGAGAATTAGCCGAGATTAGTAGAGATAAATTTCTATCTATACATTTCACAAAATATCTACAAAATTTTTATGAAAAATTCTGAATTGATTGTTTTAACCACTTTGCTAGTTCTAGTGTTAATGTACAGTTTCAAGTTGCTACTATTTGGAAATTGTTATATACAATACATATATACATGTGCTACTGTAGTATTGTGGACAAATTGTCTAAGAAATATCAGGTGAACTATAAACAATTTTTCTTTTTTCTTCTTTAAAGAATTTTACAATTAATTCTCATTGAGAATTATAAGTAAATTATTCTGGCGTGGTACTATATCATGTATAATACTTATTAATCACTTGATTATCATCTGTTTGATTCTAGCTGAATCTAATGAAATATAAACAATGTTGCAAGGAAGCCTAAGTGCCGACAGGCCGAAAGGGTCGAGAAACTTCAATGTGTCGTCGATCCTTCAGTTGAATAGTTCCGCGGAGGAAAGCATACGTGATCATGATCGCGAACGGTTACGGAACACGTACGTGGTATGAGAAAAGACAAAAGGATGCTTCTTAAGGGATAAAGACGAAATCAGCAGTCGTTAACTAAGAGTCGAGTTGTGAGGAGTTGAGAGTTGAGTTGCCAAGTTGCTATGAGTTGTAAGTTGTGTATTATCTATTTAGTTGTCTTAATTATAGCACATTACTGTACTTAATTCATGTTAAATAACCATCGTTTCCTCTTTAATCCGTTGTAAATAGATCCATCTATTAATAAACCTATCATTTAGAATAGAAATAATTGGAAACCCTAATTTCTAATATTTCTGAATAAATAAATTCTATACTATCTCTTGGAATAAATTTGCAAGCAAACTCAGTAATACTAAGCTAACTATAAAAGCTAAAGTTTTGCAGATGTAACATGTTATGATATGGATACAAAATATATAGGAAAATTAAATTAATCTGATATAACTACAAGAAAAGTAATGATGACTTTCATTTATTGTCTAGTAGAAAATGGAGAATAAACTAAATATTAGTTGAAAGACAGTATTTGGCCGATGTAAGTCCTGGCAAACTTAAATTAATATTTTACGATTTTTCGATTCTGTTATTACCAAACATTCAAGTAATGAAACTTGACAGATTCTCATGAGATTATTTGTGACATGAACGTAAACTACTTTCCAAAATTTCTGCCTACCAGATATTCTTTTCCAACTAATACATATTTTATCTGGTAAGTATTTTCTTGATAATAAATGAATATTTTGATTATTTCTTTTGTATTTATATTTCATATTAGATCTGTTAAACTTTCTAATGAAAGAGGGAGAGAGAAACATTAGTAAGTGGATCATTATTCTCATATATTATTGAATCTATAATATACCACAGCTGTTATAGTAGCACTAAATAATTACGTATATTTGAACATCAGAAAATTAAACGTTAAATATCTTTATAGATAATACATATTGCCAAAAATAACCGGATATTGGTTGACTTACTTTCTTGTCTAAAATCATCAGAAAAAATTTAATTAAAATCGACGATTCCACTGTTGTGACTTTACCTTGTACGTCATCGAATTTGCTTATGATCAGTTTTTGAACGATCTACGTTTATTTTAAGACAAACCATTTATCTTATTGTTAGTGCCACAACAAATAGCGAAATGTATTGTGTATATTCACAGCTTAAGGATCATAGGATTCTACGACGATATAACTTATATTCATCAAACAATACGAAAGCTGTACAATTAATTGATACTAAACTAGTTAGTACTAAAAACTAATATCTTCAGTTACAATTATCATAATTCGATACCATGTGTGCATAAGTAATAAAAAGAATAAAGTATATTCTTTCAACTTATTTTGTTGTGTAGCGTATTAATTCATATATACTATCTTTTTGCAAACTCAATAAACCCATATATGATTTCAGTCATTCTTTCATTTTTAATACCTTTTTTTACTAAACCTAAAGTATATCATATTTTCTTATTATTATGCTATATTAAATTTATTATATATGGACTATAGATGTACACCATGGGCGTAAATTCGTGGTAGGTAAAAGTCAGGTTGATTCTATGATACGAAATAAGATAATAACGAAATTGCTTTGAAAGCTCCATTTTATAAAAAGATCGAGCTTGAAAACTTGTAAAATATAGTACATTTGGATAATTTTCGATTAGACAGAAGCGGTCAGTTACCAGAAAAATGCAGAATAAAATTTTTTTTGCTACAAGTCTCATTTTCCAGAAAATTATTAGCATCTCATACAACATGATTATTCTATACAAAGTGCAACATCAAACAAGAATGTTAGGATGTTGAAGCTTAATTGAATCAAATCATATCTGACTTTACATCTTGGAACCTATCGTTAAAAAGGATCGAGCATTTGTTATGTTATGATATAATAAATTACCTTTCACTGTTATTGTTATGGTGGACTGAACTAATCCCAATCGACTCTTTGCTTTACACGCGTACACTCCACTGTCATTATCCTGAAGATAATTAATATGCAACTCTTGGTGGTCACGGATGTACATGAATTGCTCGCTTATTTTTAATGGTACATCGTCCTATAAAGAATATATAATAATTATTAAATAATATATTGTATTATTATATATATAATAAAAATTATATTGTATAATAATGTATATTATATATGAAGTACATTATAGAAAGCATAATAATATAATAATTATAAGAATCATATCAAAAAAGATATTTGAAAAAGTCACATTAAAATTCACGAGGTTGAAACGTCACACTATGCTTCAGTGTAATAATACTTGTAACAAATCCATCTAACGCGATATAGGACAGAATATTGATTAATAAATCTCTCTGAGTATGAACAACTTTTTTTATTTAGTAATTTTTAGTAACAAATTATCAGCCACTTACTCTATACCAAGTGACTAATGGTTTAGGCATTCCACCTACAAAACAATGCAGTACTAATTCGTTGTGACCTTGGTTGCTAACATCAACTATAATTCCAGTTTCATTCAAATTAGTTTCTATTATGTAAGGTGATACTGCATCTATAAAAAGAAAGAGAAAGAAAACCTTAAATAAAAAATCTAATTATTCAAGTATTAGCATTCGAGAGATTCATTTACATATTTACTTGACCGGAGAAAACCGAACTCTCTAACGCTAAAATCCTTTATATAACATAGCGAGAAAAATTGCCTGTAGATATTCAAATATTTTAGGATCCTCTATATGTTTATACTAGTGATGAAATAGTGACGAATCAAATCAAATATCCAAGATTCGCTTCATAGTGATCGAATACTACTTGAATATAATGTTTCGTATTCGATCCTTCTTAGCTGGTTTCGAACATCGAAATAAGTATTCGTAAGTTTCGAAAATCTATGTACAACTACTTCAATAATACCGGAGAGGAATTGTTATTTCATTGATTCTTCTAATAAATTAAAGAAAATTCTATAGGATTATAAACGATCAGCAGGATTCCCATAAATTTGATTTAAACGGTTTCACTTGTAACCATAAAAAATGATTTTAAATGAATGGAGAATTAGTATAAAGTGCCCGTAAAGCTTCGAATCTATTCCAGCAGTGTTCGATTTTACTTGAGTTTACCTTTTTCATTTGGATAATAGCCAAAATATTCGTAGAGAGGTCGAATCTGTCGCATTTAGTATATTTGAAAGTACTACTACTACCTGTTTTATACTTGTGGAGGATTTGAATCTGATTGACCGATGTTTAAGTCTATATGCAACGTACTTCAACTCATTACTAATATGTACACTACTGTTCAAAACTATTTAAACAGTTTTGCGTTATTATAAATAAACAGGCTCACAATAGTATTTGTAGACACCTTTTATGAATATAAATATGAATATAATAAATATGGCAACATGAATATGAACATTTATGTGTGTTACTTAAAACTAGGAACTTCATTAGAACTATTATAAGACTCTATTATCATATTGATACAATTTGAAACGAATCTGATATTTTACATAGAACTTACAAGATACATTACAATATTACAAGAAGAAAGTAAGTAAGTAAGAAATGTTAAAAATGATCTCACTGAATGTTGTTTCAATATTTTTGAGGTTTTTTTGTGAAATATATCTTGTAATTTTCATATATATTTTTAGAATTTTTATTAATATAATCACAACAATCGTGCCCCACAGTCTGATTACGGTGGTAATATAAAATTTCAGAATGTTTTATAAATATATATTATAGATATAGAAGTTCTTGTGGTAAATGTTCGAAGTGTATTTTCGTAATTTAGTGCATATAAAATATACTTGGAATAAAATTCTGTAATATAATTTCGGCTTCTGATCCTTACTTAGGGGTATCATATATAACTGACAGATATCGATGAAAACAATGGTCAATTTTAACTAATATAAGGAACAGAGCAAAAATTGAAATTAAACAATTGGTTTTACAAAAACACTTAGATTCAGTGACCTTATGTGACCTCAAGGTCCAAGCTATATTCATTTAATATTGGAATCTTAGAATGATACACATATGTGATACACATATTTCTAGTTTTAGCAATATTCTGTGTCACTTACAATTAGTTACACTTTTTTGCAGATTATAATTATTTGACACAATTATGTCAAAAAATACAGAATCAACAACAGGAAGTCGTTTTTTTTTCATTGTACTATAACTTTGAAAATAAAATATAAAATAGCAATAGAAAATATAATGGTTTGTATCTATAAAGTATCTATAAAGACGATGGTATATCTTTTTCATTATATTATAAAATATTTACCGTGTACTTGAAGAAAGTAATCCATTTCCTCTTTATTATGACATGTATACATCATTGAGTCATCTTTTGTCACATTTTTTATCTTCAAAATGGAACGATAAGTAAATCGAGTTTTGGCTCGTCTGATCGTTGTCCTGGCTAAACATTTAAAAAGCGATTGGTTAATGGACAAATATCCAAAGAACGCTCTTTTTGTTAAAGTACGATTAAAATCAAAGACACTTAATATTTGGCTCGATGGGACTGTCATCCGAGTATTTCCATTCGAAATTATCCGTGTAATTGTAAATAGAAGCTGCACAAATCAGTTCCAGATCGTCACCTTCAACCACTGGATCTGTCGTATTTATTATGCCGAAACCACCCCTTCCATCTATGGTTTTAAAATAGAATTTTAGATACAGAGTTGAAAAAATAAGTTAAATACAAATAAAATTATGAAAACAGGAAAGACATGTTCAAATAATACACCGTGTTTAACGTAATAATATCCAGGATTTTTAATAAATCAATTATAATTAGGCCGCGGATATTCATACAAATACATACTTTTATAAAATGCAAGTAGAGAAAAGAGATCTAAATAGAAATTTATTGTGCTAATAGAAGATTATACAAATATATTTTTTATTTTTCATCCTTTGTGCAATACATATTTATATTTAAAAACATATGCAGAGACATACTGCATATTGCGTGTCACATTTATTTCATCAAGTTGATCTAATTTATCATGATTGTGTTAAGTGCTGTTAATAACAGCAATATATAGTTAATGTCAAAAATAGACCATTGTGTTCCGAAATAGTATAGTTCAATTTAATTAAATTATTGCGTCCGATATTCTGAATTGTATGGTGAACAAGAAGCAAATGTACAAAAAAATTTCTTAAATTCTGTTATAAACCAATATTTGTAACATAAATGAACATTTTACATAAAAATGAATGACTAGTCAATAAATACAAATTTGAGCAAAGCACTTGTGATTTGTTATAAAATAAACTATACATGCTAGATATTGCATCGTAAATAATATTCGATATGTTAAATTTATATCAAACATATGTTGCATATCTTATGCGCATAAATATCATGCATTTATTGTATATTTAATGTATATAAAAGTCCTCAGTCTGGCTATTACATCGTTTAGCTTTTTATTGCAAAGTTAGGTATATGCTATCAGGTATATGTTATAATGTTATTACTATTATATTATAATTACTGTAATTTGTAATAAAATTAAGGAAAAATAATTGTATTAATTTTGTTGTTGTTTTATACTAACACAGGTAACAATTAATAAAATTTAGCAGACGTAAGAATTATTAGAATAAATTATAGTAAGCAGGTCAAATATCATGGGCATAAATTTAGTGATCCCATAAATAAAATTACGACTCAATTAGAATTATTATTTGAGCAAAGATTACATACCGGAAACCAATATAGTTTCAACTTGAGACTCGCATCCAATAAGATTACACGCGGTGCAAGTAAGATGGCCGCTCATTTCAATAGTCACCCTCACAGTTGAGCGAAACCTGGTATTCATTCCGCTTTCCGTTTTATTCTATACGAAATTAAGAGAACTCTTGTTTTGAACTCTTACGATGAAGAATTAATTACTACTCAAAGTAATTCTATTAAATTGTGTAATAAGTGCGTTTAATTATTATTACTATTTGGCTCATTCGTTTTGTTTAATTATTCAGTTATTTATTTTTCTAAAAGAGTGTCATAGATCGTTACTTTTGCATATAAAGTCTATTTAATTTATTAAATCAGCCGGTGAAATAATGTGTAAAAGTTGAGTAAAAGCAAGTTTATCAAACAAGATAAGTTATTGAGAAAATATATTACAATAATAAATATATTACAGAAACTGACAAATCGAAAACGCAGAAAGAATTCCTACAATTTAAAGAAAATAACTGTGCTCAACAAATACATCGATTCGATTACAAAATCCGATTGCGCTTGTTTTATAACTAAAATCTAACGATTTTTTGCATAAATTTATTCTGTCTATTATTTTAAGCATGAAAGATAATTAAGTAATTAAAAAAGAAACATTCGATTTTGTCTAAATTCTTAGGATAGTACATCAGTTCAAAGAAGTTATTACGTACTTGTAATTCTATGGTGCTCGCGTCTTCATAAGAAGGATAATAAGGACATCTCATGTAACTCCACGTAATGTTTGGTGCTGGATAGGTTGCCACATCACAGGAAATTTCTACCGTCTGATTAGGAGCATAATAAGGCTCTACCTTCAACATTGGGACTGGTTTCACTGAAAAAGATATCAATATAGAGGGTTAACTTCTTTTGCAGATCTTGCTAAACAAAAATTATACACTTATTCAGTTTAAACTGTTTAAAGATTGAAAATCTTCATCGAATGAAAAAAAAACTTTTCCATAGTATAGTAACAAGTTTAGTAATAAAACAAATGATATTTTATTTAATTAAAGATTATAAAATTGTACAAATGAAATCTACCACCTATAATTTCTATCTTTTTGATTTATTAATATTACAAAAGTAATTCAGTAAGTAAGGATGGAGCTTTGTTGAACAGTTCTTGGTGGGAGATTTTCACCACTCTCTTAAGCTTAAAGAATTTCTAAATGGGAGACATTTTAAAGATGATAACGAATTGAAATTTACATTCAGTTATTGGTAGTTAAATAGAGTAGCAATGGAGAATTGCAACAACGGGATTTTAAAACTCGTGAACAGATATGATAAATGCATAAATGTAGGGGCTGGTTATGTAGAGAAATATAGTATGTAGAACTGTAGTTTAAAAAAATATAAAATTGAATAATAAGGTTCGTCGATTATATTTGAGCCCTCTATAAATATTTCGGAAGAAAGAGAAGTTCAAATCGTTCGAATATTGAATTCGTTATATTTATTTAGTTTTTCAAAATTTGCAAGTATTCGTTTCGAACTAGCTTGTGAAAATCGAATATGTACTTGTCAAGTAAGCTAGACGGGTCATCAATCGTACGAGAAATATTCGAACTCTATGAAACAAACATTATAAGTATATGACATAATTGAACCTGATATTGTGATTGAAGAGTATTTATCTTAATTATTACTACATCATTTCTTTACCACTCAAAAAATACGCGTAGCCTTTGAGTTGACATACCTATTACATCGAGCGTAAAATTCATCATTTCGAATTTATCTTGGTTGACAGCCTGAAGAGAATATTCTCCCATATCTTCGATATTTAAATGGTTAATCTTCAGAATTGTATGGTTAGGTGTCAATTTTATTACGTACTTCGGTCTATCTGAGTCATGCGAAGCTCCTATGATCTCTTCTCCTTTTGTATTTAACCTGGCAAATGTTCAAATTATACTAAAAAATTTAAATATCACTGTGCACATTAATATTTATTCTAATAATACAATGAAATATTGAATAATTGTCCAAACCTGTGAAAATGACGTTTCTAAAAAATTATTATCTATAGTAACATACTTATTAATTATACTAATTCTTAAGCAACTATATATATAAGTAATATTTTAAATAAACATTTATGGAGGAAAATTATATTGATAATGTGTGATATTTTGTCGAAATTAATTTTTATAGTACGATAATTAGCTCAGATATGTCTAGTATTTATTGAAATGATTGGAAGGAATTGGAATAATTTTGTTTTGTGATTGTTAACACTATGACAAATGAATAACAAACATCAAATAAATATTGAATAGAAGGAAAAATGATGATATGTTATTCTAAAGTATTCTAAAGTATTATAAGAAATTGAGGCGAGTCGTGGTTATCAATAGGATTATCAATAGGAAAGCTACAAAAGTGGTTAAAACGACCATGGCAACTATGCTTTTTGTATAAGTTTCATAAATTGCAAAAGTACATTTTTACTGCATTATAAACTTTCCTATTCCTTACGGTTTAATTTCTTTCATACAACTTTAATACTTTAATCTTCTGTAGTTCTATAATGCGTACCATTTAATTCTAGTGTTGAAATCATTAATATATTCCCAAAGACAACGTTAGATATCCTTTTAAATAAAGTTTGGTTCTATAAAAAATTAGTCTCATTATTATTAAATCGTGGATTTTTGTGCATTTATGGAAGTTTTAAAGATACAAAAATGCATAGAATGCATCTAATATAATAGAATACTGATTATATGTACGGATTAAATGTTATTTCCTTAATTATATTAAGAAAATAGTTGCAGCTTGCTAACTACGATTTGTATAAAAGCTACTTGTGTGAATAATTATATATGTAAATACATACACACAGGCACGCGCATGCATGCATATGTATCTATCCACACATAACATCAAAAAAATATTTCTCATATTTCATTTTTTCTATTTGAACATTGCTATCTGGAAGACATATGTTTGGATTTTATCAATAGTGATCTATTAAGCTAAAACTTGTTACCATTTAAGAATAGGTTCTGGATAGGCATGCACGTGTACAACCCATTGTACACTATCACCTTCTCGACGTTGATAATGTCTGTTCGCATCCTGCGCTGTTAGGTTGATAAACTTGTTTTCTGGATCTAAAAATGAATATCCGGAATAGTTTTTGGTACAAAAGCTAAACGCTACATAAGATATATATTTGGTAATTAAAAGTAAAAGATTGTATTCAAATTTCATTTATCTTTTGTATCATGAATCGTATACGAGAATGAATCCACTATGCTACACATATCTGTATGTTGAATTCTTTCAGCCACATTTATTAAAACTTTTGATATTTAGTAAATTTAAGAAGAAATCAAAAATAGTTTTATCTCGTATTCCAAGCAACCTAAAGTGTGATTAATAACATTATTCAACAGCCCACTACCGATTATTACGAATCTGCAAGTAGTTTTTCTCAAATTTGATTGTAAAAAGAATTCGTATTTTTCAAATTTAAACAAATTTTGTGCCGTAACTATAAAAGATATTTTATCTCAGTTTGTGTCGAAAAATTCTGTACACTTTCCTAAGTACTCAGATATCAGTTTTTAATACATTATAAATGTTTGAATATGTTTAAGCAGTCTTTAAATGTGGGGAGACGTCGATTTTTTGGGATATTTTTCAATTTATCTTAAACAGTAAGAATCTAGCGTAAAATCGAACCACGATAGAGCAAACTTTTACCTTGAAAAAACGCCCAAGGAAACATGCATCCAACCAGAAAGCTAAATAGCTCCGCGGATGCGAAATGTCGACAATAATACGCAAAACCAAAGTCAAAGCTCAAAGTCTCACCTATATCGCGCTTGATGGAACATCGAGCTCTTACTTTTTGAGTTAAATTGGAAAGTATCCGTAAAAATTGGTGTCTCTCCATCTTTAATGATCGTTTAAACATTCCTGGTGTACCGAAAACTATCAACATATTCGGAAAAGACTACAGAATCTTCCGACCCAAGCAGGAATGGAATATCTTTCATAGTTATGCCTGAGATAATCTGTTCAAATTTAAAAAGTATGAATTTAGTTGAAAATCAAATTTCTCAAATCTAGACGCAATGGGAAAATGATTTATAATCAGAGTGGTAAAAATACCATGAAAAGTAAAAAATACTTAATAGCAATCGGAACGATAAAAAGAATTTAAAATTTGTTGGACGGTGTAATTGAATAACATAAACAAAATATTCGTAAGGCCAACAAAAGCACATATATAATCGGAAAATCAAATAAGGAGACAGAGAATGAAAATTGATTCAAAATATATCGAATTTTTAAAAATATATCGAATTTTCTACAAAAAGCATGAAATTTGACTTATTATATCTTCCACTGTGGTTTTCACATTATACTTAGTGGCATGATTGTAATTAAATTGAATTAATTATAGAAATAAAAATAAAAATTGAAATTAAATTAATGACGAACTTGACTTGCATACTATATTTAAAAAGTAGAAGAATACTGCAAACGTCAAAAAATAAAAATAACTTATTTTAAATAAAGACAATATTATATACAAAACAATATTTTATACAAAATCTTATAATAGGAGAATTATTTAAAGCGAAACTTACCATGAACCTTGATGTACTTTCTCGTTTTGTTAAAGTCATAAAAGGATTTGATGATGCATTCATACCACCCTTCGTCCTCATCCCTAACATCTTTTATGATCAATTCGGTGGTTGTGTGTGCAACTGGACCAGATTTTTTAGTATAACTAGTAGTATTTATCCTGCTGCTCTAAAATTATACATGAAATTTATTTTCTATGACAATTAAAATTATACAAGAAGTTTTATGATTTACAGTAAAACACTACGGAAGGGTGAATCTGGTTGTAAAAAAATTAGTCAAAAATATGGAATACAATCTTTTCATACGAGGCATTGTTCGTGTGAAAATTCACGTGCAAGATGTTTTCGATATACTCTCATTAAATTTTTTTCT
This sequence comes from Bombus pascuorum, assembly GCF_905332965.1. NCBI lineage: Eukaryota > Metazoa > Arthropoda > Insecta > Hymenoptera > Apidae > Bombus > Bombus pascuorum. Next base: position 103,763 of record NC_083495.1, on the reverse strand, counting down.
TAATTATTGAATGAATAATGAATTGTTGAATTGATTAATATCTCTACATATATTTGTGTTTATTGTATCGTGTAATAGAAACTATACAACTAAATAGAATAGATTTTTATATTTTATATAAAAAAATTTATATTTAAAAATAAAATTCTTTTTCTATTTGTAAAATAATATGAATGTAATTAAATATCACGGATTGTGTTAACATCATAATTTTTTCTATCATTTTAGCAGTCTTCTTACCCTGACTTCCAGTTAAGAAATTAAATAGGTAATCAAGATAAACAACTTATCAAATAATAAACTAATTCTGTAAATTTTGTCAATTGGAAACACCAGTTCTAATATTGCATATTGGTTTCTATAAATCAATTTTATGATGATTACAAGATGTAAAATTATTACATTTCGATTTATCCGTAATTTATGGGGTCACAGAAAATTAATCGTATATTTGTAAATTCCAAATATCATTCAATGTCAAAAAAAGGATTGTTTGATAAAATAAATCAACAGAACACTGCACGCTGAGAACATTACAGAGTGTTCATATAAATTTTTGTCAATACAGGGAACAAAATGGAGCACTGAATAGAATAGAAAATGTTTTCAACAACTTTTAAAATCAATTTTCTAAAAAACAAAGTTTCGTATGAAAAAATTTTGTTTTATATTTTCGACGTATTTTTTCACCACATAGAAGAACCATATTTTTTTTTAGTTGTATACTAGTTACAAAACGGCCTGTATAATAAAGATAAATAAATTGTTTCCGAACCACTTGTGGTGTACTCCAAATTAAACCATAAGTCAAATCTGCTGCAACAGTTGTCGTGCAATTTACATGTAGAGTTTGTCCTCGTGTTACGTGACGCAAAGTGTCTTCTATAATTACTGGAGCAAGCAATTCTGGCTTAACTACAATCAATGCGAATTTTTCAATTAATTTAATATAGAAAAAATAATTTAAATTAAAGATATTAAAATTAATATATAGTGTCGAACTTCAAAATTTAATCATAAATTCAACAAATTGTTTGCGATAAATTTTTGCTTTTCTCTATAATGTAGACTCTCAATACGCGCAATTATCTCCTAAATTCTAAAATATTCGTTATACAAAAGAGTGTTTCAAGTAAAACTTATTTCGCAGGGGATCGGACGTCTCGTGATGGTCACAAATCTTATCTAGGTGGATGTGCCTTCCAAATTTCAAGGTGAAATATGTTTTTTTGAATGAAACTGTGTGTGAATGAATGAAACATAAATAGAAGCATAATGTAATAAAAGCCAGATAAGCGTATACCCCATTCCGTAACGAATTCATCGACTCGAATTAACTATGTTGGTGTAACCAAGGTTATTCAGAGTCATCTATTGCCGTTCAAAACTTTCCTTTGTTAAACGTTTCCAAGATTTCGTTTACCAAAGTTTGTGTTACAATTGCTTCGAAGGAATCAGTAGTATCGTGACTAGCAGTACGTGTTCTTCGTTTCGATATCAATTCAATTTACGATGGCTAATTGAACAATATGTTCCCCGGTAGTTGGATACGAAGAGGGAGCAGGACACACTTCTCACCAAGATCTCCGGATTTGATATCAGCAGAATTTTTCTTTTGAAGTTTCATAAGAGAAGCTTATCGAGAAGGGACTTATATAAGAGAAGGGACCACTATCCCTGATAATATGAAAAAGTCGTATAATATTGGAATGGATACCTGTCAACAAATTACTTCTGCAATATTGCAGAAGGCGCAACTATCTTTTAGCGATAGAATAAATGAATGCATACATGTCCGAGCTTATTATTTCGAATACAAAGGATAAGGAACATTTGTGGACATTAAACGAAGGTAAATTTCGACTGGCAATAAATGGCCTGGTGTTCTACAATCATATTATAGATCGATGAATTTGTCATGGCATGAACTACGCACTTATCTGAATAAAAACACGCAAGTAGTTGCATTAAAAAAATTAAGATCACCTTGAAATCTGGAAGGCACGTCCACCTAAATAAGATTTGTACTCATCACAAGACATCTCCCTCGAAATAAATAAAATTGTAGAAAAATCACTGAACATACGTAAATGAAATTGGTGAACAACAAATTCTTTGCAATAACAATAGTTAACATTGGAGAAATTTTGCAAACAGGACCGATCAGTGAATTACCCCTAGAAGACGCAAACGGTTTCATTCTGATAACTCAATCCAATCCTGAGTAATCGATGGGCATACATAAAAATTGGACTTGCAAAAAAAAAAATAGTTCGCGAAAAACAAACGCAAAAAGGTTTTATAAGTGGACCAGTGGGAGAACATGCCCTACGAAAAGCAAAAAGAATCATCTTGATTGGTTAAGCCGTTCCGGAAAAACGTAAAAATATTAGTTTAAAAAAAATCGTTTAGAACGATGAAATCGAAAAAAAATTTTTAACGGGACTAACTAGATAATATATTCTACAACGTGCAAAAAGAATCACCTCGGATTGGTTGACATTTCCGAGTAGTTGTGACAACATATATAAAAAGGAAAAAAGATATATATATACATGTCGAGTCTAGATACCTTCCTTCTTTTCCATAGTCGGTATAAAAATGATTCAGATAGGAACAGAATTTTAGACGTGTTTCTTCTTGTAGATGCAGATACAGAGATCATATGAAGGTAACATACGTTTTCTTACAATCATATTTTTTAACATACTAATCTATCTTGTGCCAAAAGAATTGATTTTAAGACCTAACACAATTAAGAGAATTTAAAATATAAACATTGTTCGATATTGCTCTGACACAAATATTCGTAAAATGTACAATTTTCCTTAGATCGTTATTTTTATGATTATTAAACATATTATTTGCAATAAATAGAAGTTTTGTTAGTTATAAAAATTACAAACGTTCTCTATGTACTAGAATAGTATATCTTAATTCTCTCAATAAATAGGTAGAATAAGATTTAAGGCTTTAGATGTTATTTTTTATGTCTTTATATAAACGATGATAGTTAAATTAACATTTTTTGTGAAGTATACTTACGCTGCACTAAGAAGAAATATGTGATTTCATGAGCCACATCTGTTTGGTCTATTACGCATTTGAAGTATCCACTGTCTTTTAACGTGATATTTGTCAATGTGAGACCAATTCTCGGATTGAAATTTGTTTGCTCCACGGGCTGCACAGTGAATTCGATTTTAATACAACAATTATAAATGATACAATGAATATTTATTTATATTTTTATATTATTAATATTCGAATTTATCAATCCGATATTTCTGCCCGATCCATTTACATATCTGAATGTCTCCTAATTACGTATCTCTGTTAAAGATTTTATTCATGATTAAGTTTTATTTTAATTTTATTCATTGATTTATTTTATAATTTAAAGCGTAATTTAAAACTACATTCCATTAAGTTTTAATTGTTAACTAACACTATAATATGTATTATAAAAATAAAACATCTTGAAAATTTTCACTTGGTATTTGTTGCACTTGGTTTTAATACCATATAAATATTTCAAGTGTGGAAAATCCGTGCAAAACCATGTACTTAAGGTTTGAGGTTGATAACTTTCTAATTTATAAAGTAAATTGTTCAATCAAGATTGTATGTATTAAATGCCTTCATAATAAGCATAGAAGTAACAAAAATAGGAGTCAAAAGTTCAAACATAGTACTCAAATTGACGATAAAACGAAATCTCCTCTTTTTCTAATTTTGATCTATAGACTGGCTATAATGATGACATTATACAAATAATTTCCCCGGATCTAAACTAATAACGGTAATATTAAAGGTCATCAAATTTTTCGGATTCACAGTGCAGTTATCATATGCACATACCTATCCATCGTATCTCATACAATGTACACAATCTTCGTTAAAGTGGCTTACACTATATTTCTCGTGATAATATAATCAAATATTATTTTCGTTATTATGTTTTCTAGACATATTTTTTTTTGTTTTTCTTTTTTGTTCATCGATTTTTGGTTTTGTAATGGTTAATGCCAAAAGATTAAACGGCAACGACCAGCGGAGTACAGTATACAATGTTTTACATGGCGACTTTGTACGGTTGTGCTCCAAGACTGGCCAGGACATACAAACATGACCTCCTTCGAACTAAATACGAAAACGAAAATGATCGGTTCTTTTAATTGGTAATAGAGAAAATGTGATGAACGGCTTTACTTATCTACGTAGTTTTTACAGGTTTGTTTATGTTCCCAATTATCATTAGAAAAAATATGTATTTATCACACATAAAAGTAAACCTCCCCAATACCTTTTGCTGTATTTGACTTTAACTACGTATAAATATTTCAAGTACTATATAAGTATAGTTGAATATATTGTATTCTAGTAGATCTGATTAACAGGAGATTTAAATGTTCTTTGTAGAATAATATGATTAATTTTTTTGCAAAAGACAAATAACAGTGTTCGCTCCGGTATATTTGTCTAATATTTTTACTATTACTATTTGAATGAAAGGTATTAATAATAAACGCATATGAATAAACTTACCATCTCGTTTAAGAAGACTTGGACTGTGAAATTAGGTGACGTTGGTCTGCATGGTATCACGGCGGACCCACCGACTGCTGCATGTAGTGAAGCAAAGGTATTCGCTTCTACGAACACATTTGTAGTAGCTGGAACAGTAATTACTAAATTAACATATTATAATCACATAAATTACAAATTTATCTCGATTTAGTTAAAATCGGTTAAAATTAGCCCGAACCGTGTAATCATTTCATCGTCGCGTCGTTCAAATATTGTAAAAATAGTAAACATACAGTTGCTCACAAATATATTTTAACATTTATAGAAATTTTTTTGAATATATTATGTATGTTATACAAAACATTTTGGAATTTCATCAACAGTCGATAACACTCAACGAGACTCGACTATTATAACTATATTAGTAATTATTATTAGTATATATATAGATCATATATTTCAAATATATATACATGTATCGGAAAGAATATTGGGATTTTATTAACATTTCTTATTCAACTATCACGATTATATTGATAAAGTTTCAAACGGATCTTCAAAGGATAAATTAAACACTTATGGGGCCCTAGAATCATATATCATAGAGTTTTGTGCGTGTTTTCCATATGTATAGGAATCGTAAAAGACGCTACGAATTTTCCGAACAACCCACTATTTGTTTATGATGATAGTTTAGGTAAAAAATATTTAAAAATCCACTTACACTGAACGTAAACATATATCATGCTTTTAGATGTTTTAAAGTTAGGATGTGAGGTAACTTGTAAAGTATTTCCAGGACAACCATATAACCCTGTATCTCCATGAACAGTTTCACGTCGCTGGAATACGTACATATAAATTCCGTGCTCGATGTGTTCTTGTGCATGCACTGGCGAAGTGACGATCTATTACCAGATTAAAAATAATTAGTGATTATGGTAATACTATTTCTAATAATAAAGAATTTTAACGTAATAAATACAATTTTAATATTATCATAAAAATAGAATTTAATAAACTGAAGATAAGAACATACAATTTTGTTATAGGTATAATAGGTATAATAGGTATAATGAAGTCAATATATAATTAAAGTTCAATATATGCATAAATTCCTAATGTATTAAATATAAGTATGTAACGTACGTATATACGTACGTTAAAAATTGTTACAATTTTATTATATTATGAAAATGAAATTTAATAAATTCACCATCATAAGGTAAAATTAATAAGATTCAATATGTATTGTATATAGGATTCTAATTCATGAAATATAAATTATGTCGAAAATTATACGGCAAATTCAGTTTATCATAAATATAGATAAATAGATAACTTTATTTTCCTGCTCTTCAGTCATGAAAAGGAAGTTAGCCTACAAAATCAATATAAATATACATCAATACAATGATTCTAAATAAACTAAAAATATTAAAGTTTTTACAGTTTATTAAAATTTTACAGGTGTATAATGTTATGATATAAATGTAAAACACATAGGGGAAAGCTGAATGTCGTAGTAGGTTTAATATTGTGAAGCAAATATGATGTGAATAGTATGATGTAAAGTATGATGTGAATAGTGTGTAAGGACAGAACGTGTAATAAAAGCGAATTTTAATGGAAGTGGGAGTAGAAATAGAGGCAAAGAATAAAGGTGAATAAAAAAGAACAAGTGTAGTTCACAAAAAATAAAAGATAACTAAGCGAAGATAGGAAAGTTAACTTTTCTGAGAGAACGAATCTTGGTAGTGACGTATAAGTTAGGTAATGAATTGGGACAGTCTCCAAAAAAGATAGAAGTTAGGAAATCAAAACATGGATATCTTACAAATATCGATAAAGCAACAGAAACAGGCAAGGAAAGGTGTTACAGAGATAGGCATGTTAAATGAATTTTGAAATAAAATCGGAAGAATTCAAGTGAAGTATGAGAGAAGAAAAAAGTACTACCTGACAAAAAGACAAAAAGGAGAGACGGGAATAACAAAGAAAAATGTGGAAAATACAGAAGATAAGAATAAGAATAAGAATAAAAAGGGCATCAGGGAAAGAAAATAAAAAAACAGAAAGATTGCAGAAATATTAAGGTCCATAACGAGTTTGATCAAAGAAATTTAAGATTTGAGAGGAAGAATGAGGTAAAAAATTTGTTCAATGGAACAAGAATTGAAAGACTTGAAACAGACGACGAGAGAGAAAGGAAATGAAAAGATCGTTGGAAAATGAGAGAAAAGAGATGTTAGATATAATTAAACAATTCGAAAACAAGAGACTGAAATCGAGAAGAAAGATGGTCACAATAATAATAAAATTATTGGATAGAAGCTAGATAATTTGGAAAGAAGAATAAAAAGGAAGATAGAAGAAGATGAGAAGGCGAGCTAAATGCAAAAGTGGAAAGAATAAAAAGAATGATAGAATTACGAAACAGGAGAAACAAAAAAAATAACTGTAGTTGAAGAAATTAAGATATTGGATAGAATCTTTTATATTGTATATATTTTTACATGTTATGTATATTCAATGCATTTTTTCACCTGCAAATCTTCCATAAATGTATAAAAGTTCGCGGTCTAATTATAACATTTCACATCTGAGACACTTCAATATCTTGAGATAGTTTAAAGCTATTGCGTTTACTCGGAAGTTTGTTCCTAGAAGTGGTACTATTACATCAGTTATTTTTTATAAACTTACCGCATTTCTTAAGTCTTGAGGATAAATGAAAGAAATCCTTTCGTGGCCGGTGCACTTAATCTCTAAAGGGTCGTTTTCGTTTATAAGAAGATCGTCAGCTTCCATTATCGTAGTTATGTCATCCTCTGTTGATCTTGCTAATAAAAAAAAATACAAAATTTTCTACGTTAAATCCTAAATTTATCGAAAAAGCAAATAAGTAATATAACTCCGTTTATATAAACTCTATATAAACGAAGCTTTACTTACATAGTCTTTGATTAACTGAACTCTAACTGAGTTTTTGTTATCTAAACAACTATCGAACGTTACTGCAATTTCATAAACGTATTATTTACATTTATATAATATTCAGTCAAATGATTTTTTCCCATACATCTATTATTTCCACTTTTCTTTATCATTTCAATGTATTAAAATTAGTTCAATCTTATATTGTACATATGTCATTTATCATTCTATTCTTCAAAAAGCATTTAATTAATTTCATGTTAATATATCGTATCAATTGTCCAAATCCATTTCCCGATATTATATCTTTGTTACAAACTTAATAAACCATAAAGTTGAAATAATTACACGATTCGTAACTACACGTGCGCAAATTCATATTCAAAGTCATAAGATGCGCAACACTGTTACGCATTTCGTCCAATTCGTCCAAAAAATTCACCAATCGAAATTTATATAAAAATAAACTCCTATTATTTATATATATATATATTATATTATATATAATTTATATATTATATTATAATAATATTAATTAATTTATATATGTATAATATTATATTATATATAATATATATATAAATAATAGGAGTTTATTTTTAAAAAATTTCGATTGGTGACATGATCCCATCTATATCGCATATATATTATCTGAACGAAAAACCATAGATAGTAAAAAGAATTAAGTGGACTTTTAATTATATGCACGATATAGTTACCTATAGGAACATGTTTGTTCCCGACAAAGTTTTCCTGTACGTACATAGATTTAACAACCAGAGTCGAACACTTCTCGGATTTTCCGAAAAATATTTATCTAAAATAATATTATCCAAGTGAATCCCTTGTTAATCATAATTATTCGGAACAGGAACATCATTACTGATTTCAATGACTTAGACATAGATTATCAAAGTGAACAAGGTTATCAAGATTCCAAGGTATTCACAAAAGGCTTTAGTTAAATTTAGGTCACAATTAATCTTGATTGAGCAATAAGTGGCCACATTTTTATATAGCTAAATCTAAACTTAACTCATTCACAAGAGAGATAATTACCTTTAATATTGTATAAATGAAAAAGAAAAACCAATGTGTTGTAAGCTGATAAGGTCCAGAGTAGTAGATATCCGGTCTAGTCGCAACACTAGCGTGAAATAGTTTTCGATGAATCAGTTATTACATACATGGAATGTTGCATTTTATTCTGATCTTCAATTGGTCAAAAATATAACAAATACACCTGCCGTCGTTGAAAAATTGCTTACATTTACATTTACAACATTTTATTTATAAAATAAATTGTTGAGCGATACACATAGTATATACACGTTAAATATAAATTGCTTTATAATTTATAAAATAAAACCGAGCGGCGATTATATGTATAGAAAAAAGTTGTTTAAAATGTTGATCTTGACAATACATTTCGTTCCTATTCCGAATAATTACCAATATTTTCTGTACTAATAATAAATTTTCAAATACTTTCGTAAATCACATTCGAATAACAACGCATTTTTTTTGTAGAAATGTTTCGTTTAATTATCCAATTCTGTAACGAAAACTAGGAAGATGAGTAACAAATATTCCAAAACAAAGCCGGTTTTTTTTAGCCACAATGTCCTGCGGATAATCGGTTCCATTCCATTCTTGCTGGTATCCTTTTACTACATAAAAACAGTAAAAACGCACATGTGCCAGGCGAGTTCGGTTCTGCGCATATATGTACAACCGTCTCTTGGGAGGAAGTCCTTTCTTTCCTCTTCTGATAACGCAGCCACATTATCAACCAACAGACTCGTTCCATCAGAAAAGTGAATAAATAAATCACAAGTGAACGCTAACGAGAAAAACGTTTTTGGAAAAGTTATTCTTCAATAGATAGATATTATTAGGCAAAATTCTTTGCTATCGATGATATTCTTTACAATATCTGTATAATTTTTATTTATTACCAGAAGAAGAAATATGCGTGTATAATCTTTACATTATATCGTGATAACATAGGTGAATCAATCTTAGTAATGAAATATTAAAAGACGTCTTTGATGTTCGAGTGTAATAATTTCCAAGTGCACTTTTTATCTTATGATTTGTAGAATATACAGAGTAAGATATACTCTGTATATTCTACATGTATATTCTAATGTACGTATACATATTATCTTATATACACTTATTTTATCTTATATAGAGTGATTCAAATAACTGAAATACCATCTTTTACAAACGCAGTAGTGCACTTGAAAAGTGCAAATTTTTAAACAGAAATGCATATTTACTTCTGTGTATATCAATTACTTGAAATAGTCTACGTAAAAATCTATTGGGATAATAATACTTGGATATTCATAACGAACGACTTAGGAAATAATTATTTTTTATCAAGGTGTACTATATTTTTCATAAAATACATATAGGAAATTCATAAAAAAACCCCATACTTAAGATTTTAGGTCTATAGCTTTTTAACTTATGAAACATATTGTGTAATGAAAATTGTATGTATTTAATGACTCCATAATAAACATGAAATAGCAAAAGTAAGGTTCCAGAGTTCAAACATATTCAAGTTTGATAGCTTGCTCGAATTTTTCTCGCCTTATAGGGTAAAAGGCTTATGTCGTCAAATTTAATGTATGTACCGCAAAAGTGCTTATACATGTACAAAATTAAAATTAAATCCTTGTAAGTAGTTGTTTTAAGACACAAGTGCTTCAATATTTTTTTCGCAGAATACTTAATATTTAGAAAAATCTAATATAAAGTAGATATCGAATATAAATTATAGACTTTTATCTTAAAAGATGCCACTGCACTTTTAGGTGTACCATTATGCTTATGAAAAACGTGAGACACATCATAGAAAAGTAGACCTTCGTATGTTGTTGATAGCTTTCTTATAATAGTTTTTCAAATAAATTAAACGTATAATTATTGCGAAGTTATGTGCATAGCCAAGTAAAATGACATATTATTTAAATAATCGTTTGCAACCATTTTGTTTAATAATAAACAATTATTAGAATATTTCATTCAAACAAATTTAATTTACACAACTTTTACCTTAAAAGTTTTTACACTGATAATAACCAGTGATAATAGAATCTCAAACTAATAATTTATTAAATAAACAGCAAATTTAAAAGAGAAATATATATTGTTTTTGTCAAATTAAGTCGATTAAGTGAAATTAAGGTAACGCTGAAAATAATGTAAAACATGAATTTTGTATATACATATAATTTTGTATATAAACATGAATGTAGACACAAGTCGTGGGAATTGTTGTATATTGAGAAGTCTTGATAAGAACTGTTCAACCTACTAATGATAAAGAACGGAGAAAAACGAATGGCCTCTCGCAGATTAAGTAGCATAAGATATATATATATAAGTGCCTTTCTCTTGTTTGGACACACAGATTACCATCGACTGAATAAACAAAAAATCCGAATAATTATTAACACGTCAGATCAACTTCTATCCATATAATTGTTGAAATAAAAATTTTTATTCCATTTATTATTTTCTTTATTATTGTATCTTAAATAGCATTTAATATTTGCTGATATTGACAATATTATCGATTATATTAGGTTCCTTAAGAAAATTGTATAGAACATATTGTAAGTAAAAGTGACGTAAGTCAAAATTAAAATTGATAGAAATATTAATATTTGTAAAAAATGTTTAAAAACAGTGAAAATAATATCGTTTTATCTAATTTGAACGAAACTGTGCTATGTCCCACAAAAACGTTTTATTACTAGTGACGTGTTCAAGTTTAATATACAATATTCATATATAGATATTAATAAATTGAAATCCAATACACAAGATTCGCTTTATAGATATATAATAGCTTGAAAAGGGATTGGCACACATTTTCCTATCATATAATAATACTTGTACATGATTATAAAAATTTGATAATATGAAAATAAAATGTAGAAACTATTAAAGAGACGTTTGATCGGAAAATAAGGTGTTGTATTAGACTTGCTAAGTATATATTTACAAAATGTTCACACACTTGGTCTTAATCTCGCAAATATTAAAGTTCTACTTCAATAATTATTTCAATAATCGAACGAATCAAATCTCTTGCAAATATCAATCGCGAGAATTCGGAAACCATTTCATAACCATTCATAACCATTTCATTGAAATGTTTTAATAAATTTAGGAAAATTCTATAGAATTACAAACGATAAATAGGATCAATTTTATTGAACGTTTGTTCTTGTCACTATTTAAGAAGATAATTCAGAAAAGCGATTTTAAGCGAATGGAGAATTTCTGATAAGGAACTCGTAGTTTCGAACTCATGTAACTGTTCTCGTTGTAAACACGTCTTTGTTCATAAATTTAAATTGCATCGTTTTTTTCGGATTTCAGTTAGACAGAAAGAAGTTCCATTTCAACTAATATTATTTCAGTATTAGCATAAGTATAAACTGTTAATATATTTTGGAATATGCCACTTTTCACGAATGAATTTAGATGGCCAATTTTTCTGATCGAATAACAACAAAATTATTCTTTTCTGGAATGAACCATCATCAAAATGTACAAAGGAAGCATATTCTGGATTCTAGATTGTGATGTCAATTGTATCACTTTTGTTAACTTATTTTTCGTATTTTAAATTGAGTTGCTTTATCTTATTAATTATTTGATAATGGCCTGTTTTATGCCATTTTCAAATAATTTCTATTATGATTTCCGTTACCTAATACTCGACATTTTATGGACAAAAGTACTGTTTTTATAGACATTACTCCAAACTATGTTCAATATTTTAAACAAATTACTGTATATCGAATGTATTAAGTGGTCCCAAAAGTTTCTTTCGTTTTATTAGGAAGTAATAGTTGTACAACATTTTATTTTTATATTATTTTATTGAATATGTAGGATCCATTTTTTCATGTTTAGTTTTTCTAAATGTTGCATTTAGTATCTGTAAATTATTCAAATAATGCATAAAAATCTGCAATCTATTTGTGACATAATATTTAAACTGTATAAAGTGAATCTTGAGATTTATAAGTATTCAGATTTACAAGAACATATTGAATTTGACGTAATCACTCGTCGCTAATTTCACGAATTCATGTCAATAGATATCGTCTTTTTAACGCTTTTTTCACACGACTGGATATCGATAATAAATTTTATTGTTTACGTTGCACACGACCATTTCACATCATCATTTAGACCCAAATGATAAATTTGTCAATTTTCATTGGGATACATGATGCATTCCAATGAAACATCGTAATTGATTGCTGTGAAACTATTATTTCGACCTAAATGAAATGAGTAGTTTACAATATTGGTCACAACTACTTTCTTTGGAGATATTAGCAGTAATTATATATAAAAAATGTTTATAGCAAATTACTTGTATAATAGTAAACCATAAATTATTATAACCACAAACTATAAGAAATTTTCATTTACTTTCTTCTAATCGTCAATTCCTTTTCTCAATTATATTGATATATTCTAGAATAATTATTTCGAAAGCTGCAATCATCTTGGATTTCGATGATTTTTTAATATATTACAAAAATCAACAATTTGAACAACTTTTTCCTTTGCGTGTTATCGTCGGACTCTCAAATTCCGAAATTTTTGCAAAAAACTGGCGGTATCACTGCAATGAATTCTGCTTATAATTGTTTACAAATAATGTCCGTGACGGCGAACGACCCAACCTATATAAATTATAGACAAATGATAAGAATTAAATTCGGATTAAGCGTTATTTTATCTGGTCACCACATCGTGATGCTACCTACTTCCAATCAATATTTAACGCATACGCTGTCACGGACGCAGAATTATAGCCAGAATTCACTGTGGCTGTACCGACAATTTTCTGCGAAAACTAACAATAAGATATATTTCGTGTATACGAAAAAGTTATTCAGATGCCTCCAATAACATATTAAAAAATCATCGATATCTGAAATAGTGGCAGTTTTCGAAATAATTATCCTTAACTTTTATTTTCTTTTTTCTAAAGAATATATTTCACGTAAAGTACAGCCTTCATTAATCAATACAGAACAATTCTTTGAAACAGAATTAAAAGATTGACTTCTTTTTTCCTCATAAAGATTTTTCCACGTTATGTTTAATAATCTCATTAGAACTTGGTAGGATAAAATTAATTTCTTTCCTTTTCTATATCTTTTACGGTTTCTGATCGCTATACATAATAATATATTTCGATTAATTTTGATATTCGTATTATTCTATTTTTTGTTATTTGATCCTACGCATGTTATGAATGGTTTTATAATACAAATTTAGGTTTCTATAGACTCTCTCGCGTTCCTTATCTAATTTATTTCAAATTTTTTAAATATGCCAGGAAAATATGTGGGTCATGTAATTAATTACTACATTGTTGCAACTTTTGAAAATGGTTTTGACAAACTTTTGTTATGTGTACCAGATTGCAATTTTGCATGAATATGAAATTCCGATCGATTAATGGTTTTCTTGATAATTTCGATTAATTATCACAATTCGAATGAAAATAATAGGTGTCCCATACTTGAGATCAATCAACGGGAGTGTATATATATATATATATTTAATTATATTTCATTCTTAAAAAATAAATATGGTATTTCCATAATTTCATTTATAAATAACATGATTATTAATATTAATATGAAATATTACTAATAATATAGTGATATAAATAACAATAAATTTCAAGACAAGTTGAAGAAATAATGCTTGTAATAATGGGATATAATCGCTCTACTTTCCGAATTTCGAGTTAGTCAATATAGCTTCTACATGATTCAAATGCACAAATCATTTTCTGTATAATGTCACTTTCTATGTAACAATGAAAACGAATATATCTAGGGATATCTTTAACATTTCTCATTAATTGTAAATATTTAGTCAAAAGAAATATTGAACGTCCCAATTACATTATACGAAAATGCCACTGAAAGATGTTTACTAAAACATTTCCAATAATCAAATGATAATCTCAGAAAGTTATCGTTTCGTAAATTATATCAGTGATTTATTGCCTATTGTAACGTGCAAAGCGTCACGAGTTTGATGATTCATTAAGAAACAGATAATGTTCAAATACTTCAAATACTTCTATGTAATTTGCATGATTGCTACGCATTATCTACACGTTTCTGTCCACAGTTCTCCTGTCTCAAGTACGAGAGAGTCATATCGAAACTAGTATATCTGCGAATCAGGAAAAAACATTTCAAAATACTGTATGATTCATGCGATAGTGGTTTCAAACGTTTTTTTAGATCGGTCTGTCTTTATATACAGTAGAACTTGATTTATATTAATTCGTTAAGTATTTAACATTTAACAATGTGAACGAAATTTTATTTACAATTAATGCTTGAATAACTGAACGCTGACTGAATCTTTATTATCTGAACTGCCGAGTACCACTCATACCAATTACATGAACGAATGGAATGTATTTGTGTCTATTTATATGTATCAAAATGTTTTTCTCGATTTTTTTTATTACTCGAATTAATTTTTTTTATTTATTTATTTATATTTATTTCACGTGGTATTAATGAATTACACGATTATGTGTGTTCACAAATTCATTTCCAAAATCATAAGGTTCGAAATATTATTATATGTACATTTATGAGCAAATGTTTGGTGGAGTCCATTTATATGAACGTAAAATTAGCTGTCCGAAAAATCACAGATGTTATAAGAAAGGAAAATTAAGTGAACTTGTACTACATACATACAATATACGAATAACCTGGTTATACGTATCTGCTTATCCCCAACAGATTTGTATAAATGATATTTTACATTATAGTATAAACAGGTTTATAAAAATATTCGCGGTTTTAAATATCTTTTATGAATATTGTTGTATGAATATTGTTGTATGAAACATTTTGAAATTTCATTAACGCGGTTATGAGTATGAGACTCGAGACTATCTTTGTTATATTGGTAAAGTTAAAAACAAAACTGAAAAACATATATATACACACGCACGCACACGCACAGAGTGTATGTGTGTGTATATATATATGATTAAAGTTTTATTTTTCAATTCTCCTACAATTATTTCCTAACTATAAATCTCAATATGAGGAAAAGCAAAATACGGGGAAAGAGTATCTTGGATAAAATTTAACTTAACAAAACTTGAACACTTGCAACAGTTTCATTAAAATTTGTATTACATTCGAAAAAGGAAATCAATCAACATTTGAACCTGAAAGGTGATACTGGTATATAAGAAATTTGCTCAATATCACAGAATCTAAATATCTAAACAAACGAAACGGTACGTATAACGAAACAAAAAGAAAAGAATATTAATAATAACTCCTATAGAATATAATAATAATTCCCTAAAGAAATAACTCTAAATAAGTACGACTATACAATAAATAAACAAAAACAAATAATCGAGTAATTGAAAATAAATGATCTCTCATATGAAAGATTAACAAAGTTATTTGATTATCAGAACAGAATAAGTTGTGACTAGTTCGCATGATCAAGGTTGTTCTATTATTACATGATCTTACATATTTGCTATAACATATTTGTTATATTTATTTGTAAAGTAATAACTTCTCATTAAATAATTTATACTTCAATTGCATTTCAAACAAGTTAATAAATGATTCTTTTACTACTGTTATATTTTAAATCAACAAATTTCTATTTAACTTCCATTTCCCTAGTTGTAGTCATAAGACTATGAAATGTCACAAATATCCACGATCTAGTTCTTATTAATTGTATAGTGTCCTATCAATGATAATCAATGTCCCAGTGATAATGGTACAATTGACAAGGAGGCGATTTTATGTGGAAAAGTAAGTCGAAAATATAAAATAAAATTTTTTCATAGAACGCTTTGTTTTTGAACAAATGAAATTTGAAAAGTTATGAAGTACGCATGGCAAAGCCAATTCTTAACTAAGCATGTTCAAATACTATTTTCTTGGAAATGAAATCTTAAGGAGCAAAATGTTATTTTTCACTTATTCTTTTTCGTAGAATGACCTTCTGCTGATTGTTTACTTATCTCCAGTCGGTATTTAATTAGATAAGTTCAGATATAACAAAGAAATTTCCAAATTTGATTTTATCGAAAACAAAGCGTCACGCCGTATGAAAAAATATTATTCTGTATTTTCACTTAATTTTTTCACGTAGAATTACGTTTTCACCGATTGTAGCATGATTACTGAAACACCTTGTGTAGTAATGTAGTAAATTATTGTGCAGCAAGGCCCACAGGTATGCGATTGAAGTTACGACGACATGTGGCACGTAACAGTAACCTGTTTTCACAAGCATGACTCAATGGTGGCCACGTGATTGTGACACCTCACTGAACAACGAATCGATCACCAGGAGAATATAGACGACAGACAAAACAGCATTTACCTCGATGCAGTACGAGGACAACGAGTAACACGATTGATCTTGGAACTTGTACCATTTTCATCTTCTCTATTTATTATCACACTGTGCACCTTCTTATTTATTTACTCTATACTCTCTCTTTCTCTTTCTCCTGTCGTTTCATATTTTTGTAAAGAAGCACTTATATAGGCAACCTCATTCACATGAAAACACTCGTCGGAACGAATATACGATACTACACGACTAAAGCATTCCACGCGCGCTTTCTCACTGAAGAACCGAGCGAACGAACGGGTTACGCACGTCCACGATTCCATGAACAAAGCCCCACCCCGACCGATTCCTCGTTCTCTGAGTTATCGGTGACGACATCGTACAGGAGACGACGTTCTTCTCCTTCATTTGCCCTAATGGTCAAAGTTAATCGCGTGAATCGAAGCTCTGAAGTCACCAATGACGATTTCTACCAAGATTGAGTATTATCAAAACAAGCTTTCATTTAAATAATTTTTCAAATTGAAATGTTGACTTTATTTGTTATTTGCTTTGTTCCTTTATCTTAAATAAAGTTATTTCGATAATAATATACTTGGAAAATAAATTATTTGATTGAATAAATATATTTAGTGTTTTATTTGATATATCTACCATCAATCACAAAAGTCTACATGCGCTCCTCAAATATATTATAATAAAAACGTTAGCTTTAAGAAACTTGTTTGACAGATTAATATATAACATTGTTAAAATATAACGTAATTTATTTACTTTCAGTTTCATTAAGTAAAAGATATAAATTACAATATTATAAAAATTACATACATCTGTTATATCTGCATGAAATTATAAAAATAGTAGGCTTGATATTATATTATAATTTTATGTTTAACCCCTCTCCCCTTACGTAAACATCAACAATATCTTGAAATTTTCTTGGCATTAGAAATATTGAAGGTTTTGTAATTTCTAGCATAATTTTATCTCAAGAATTTCATGAAGTAAATATTTTAATTTCTTTTTAGAAACATTAGTAATATTGTGTATATGTATAATAATGTGCATAGTAATAATGGTGTTGCCACGTGAGCATAAATAATTTTGTAACAAAGTACGTTTCTAATTTCTTTGGTAAATCAGGTACACATAATTTGATAAGTATATATAGAGTAATGTGGGCTTTCCGGACTAAACATAAATATCAGTTATTTAATTTCACCAAAAATATATAACTGTGTTTATTTATGATACACAGAATTTCTATTCGAAAACTTTGATGTGTAGGTCTACATACACGCATTCTTTTTAATATTTACTAATGTTCACGCTGCTTGATCCGATGAAATATTTTTAGTGTCTAGTTGTTTTTAAAGTGTCTAAAGTGAATATTTTTCGTCGATAGATATACAGTGGCTACAGAAAATATTGACAAAAGATATAAGGATATGTTTTTTTTTTTTTTTTTTTTTTATTTTGGTTATTTTACAATTTGTCCTTGCGGACATTTGGTAAAGTGTTATATCTTGTTGGTGAAGAATAAAAAAAAATATAAATAAAAAAATAATATAGCATGTGGGCGGCTACCCCCAGCGGGGTGCCAGCTTCGTTTTTTTTTTCTAAGTTATATCTTTTATGAGGTCTATTGGGTGTTTCCTTTTTAGTCTTCTTGCGATATTTGTTGTGTTGCACGTTTCAGCTGCCAGCTGGTTCGGGTGTGTTTCTATTCTTGTTCTGTATCTTGTTGCGAATCTGGTAATCTCCTCCTTGACCGTTGGTATTCCGAGGTCTTTCCTTATGTCCTCGTTTCTAACGTACCACTGGGCGTTTACTATTGTTCTAAGGATTTTGGCTTGCATTGTTTCGATTTTGGTTATATGGCTCATTGCTGCTGTTCCCCATAGTGGAATTCCGTATGTCCAGATTGGTTTTATGATTATTTTATATATTTTTAGTTTGTTTTCTGTGCTTAATTTGGATTTTCGGCTTGTTAACCAGTGCATTCGTCTCCTTGCTGTATGTATTTTGTCTATTATTGATTTGATATGCTGTTTCCATGTGAAGTGTGTATCTATGTGAAGTCCAAGGTATTTGACTTGCCTTGTTTGTGTTATTTGCGTGCCGTTCAGGAAGATGTTTGGTGTTATCTGTTTTCTCAGTGTTAATGTGATGTGGTTGCATTTGTTAGGATTAGCTTTGATTTGTTTGTCCTGTAGCCACTTTTGTATTTTTGTGATGTGCTCTTGTAGTATTGTGGCTGCTGTTACAGGATTAGTGTGCCTGACTAGTACGGCTGTGTCGTCCGCGAACGTCAATATTTTTCTATTGGTAGTTGTTGGTATGTTGGCCGTGTATAGTGTGTATAATATGGGTCCTAGGACGCTTCCTTGCGGAACCCCTTCTTTGATGTCTTTGACTTCGGAGTGTGCGTCCTTGATTTTTATTGTGAAGTCTCTGTTGCTTATATATGATTTTATTATTTGGTATATTTTTTCCGGGAATTGTTTCTCGATTGTTTGAATTAGGCTTTCGTGGTTTATTTTGTCGAATGCTTTCTCTATGTCCATGAATAGGGCTGTACAATATTGTTTGTTTTCTATTGTGTGTATTATTTCGTTGACGAGTCTGTGCATTTGTTCTATGGTGAAGTGTTTGTTTCTGAATCCAAATTGATGGTCTGGTATTAATTTTTCCTTCTCTATTATTGGTTTTAGTCGGGCGTATATTACTTTTTCTAGTATTTTGGAGAGCACGGGAAGTAGTGATATTGGTCTGTAAGATGTTGTTTCGTGTGGGTCTTTGCCTGGTTTGGGTAACATTATGATCTGTGCCTGTTTCCATAATGTAGGATAATATTGTATTCTCAGTATTGCATTGAATATTATAGTGATTAATCGTATCGCTTTTGGAGGGAGGTTTGTCAAGATTTTACCATTGATTAGATGGATTCCTGGTGCTTTGTTGTTTTTTCGATTATTTTTTCTAATTTCTTGTGCTGTTGTTTTAGGTATGGTGTATTGCTTGTCAATTGCGGTGCTAGTGGTTAGCGCATCGTCGTCCGTATGGTTATTGTGGGTTTCAACTTAAACACGCAAAGTAAAACAGTGTTTGTTGATTAAACCTCTCAAAGCTGTGTCCATCATGCGTTGGAAAGTCACGGATGCGTTCTTTAATCCAAATGGCATTCTATTATAATGAAAGTGTCCCTAAGGTGTTGAAAACGCGGTGTATTTTTTTGAATTTAAATACATGGGTATTTGATGAAATACAGAGGATAGGTCTAACGCGGAAAAGAATTTCGCATTCCCTAATTGGCTCAGTATGTCTTCTATGTCAGGTAAAAGGTAGGCATCTTGGTCTGTCAGTTCATTAAGTTTTCTAGAATCTATGATTATCCTCCATTTTTGTTCTCCTGAAGCGTCTATTTTCTTTGGGACTACTCAAACTGGTGAATTGTAAGGTGAATCTGATTCTTCAACAATGTTTTTGTCTAACATTTCTTTCATTTGTTTCTCTATTTCGGCTTTGTGGCATTCCGGGGATCTACAGGGTGCGCCGTTAGAATTCGGACAGAATTCAATTTGTAGTTCCCACCATATTAGAATTCAGATGTTTGTGCTGATTGACTCTGAAGTTAGTTAAATATGTCAATAAGTCTTCTATAACCTCAAAATGACAGAACTCGTTAAGCAAAACCCGGAATACGATAGAAGAGCGGCGATTATAGAAAGTCTTCGCGCCGGGTGGATGCCAAAGTGAATCGGAGGAACGACCGTTGGCTGGCCCACAATCTCGAAGATGTTCCTGTTGTGGGCAAAACCAAATTTCCAGCAAGTGTTCACGTTTTGAGCGTTGTCTCAAGTGAGGGCGACGTCATGCCTCCGCACTTCTTCCAAAAAGGCGAAAGAATCACAAAGGAGGTTTATTTGGAGGTCCTGAAGACAGTAATAAAGCCGTGGATGGAAATTACGGCTTCTGGAAGGCCGTATTTATTTCAACAAGATGGCGCACCTGCTCACACAAGTCATCTTGTTCAAAATTGGCTCTCTGACAATGTGGACATGTTTTGGTCGAAAGATTTCTGGCCTCCTAACAGTCCCGACCTAAACCCATTGGACTATTACGTGTGGGGCGTTATCGAGAGACAAACTAATAAATGCAGGCACCCCAACGTCAACTCCCTACGAGCTGCTATCGAGTCAGAATTCGCGACAATTAAACGCGACCAGTTGAAGTCAGCGTGCTCGCGCTTTAGAGCAAGAATAGAGCAGGTCATAGAGGCAGAGGGTGGTTACATAGAATAAAAGTTCTCAGCAAGGACCCTTTAAATGAGATATAACAACATTTTCATGTGTTTTTGTGTATTGACTTAAATAAACAACTTTCTGCACAAAACTTCTTTTGTCCGGATTCTAACGGCGCACCCTGTATATGATTTAGTGTTAATAATTTTATTTTGTTTCAGTGTAATTACGTGTTTCGTCAAGTTTGTACAAGGTAAAAGGTCTGTCTCTAAGTTGAACACATCTATATAGTGAATTAGTATCTTTTCTAAAGGTTCTCTAAATTCGCGTTCGATATAATTTGTCCTCACAATGGCTTTGAATTTTTCAATTTGATCTAAATATTTATTATTTTCGAATGGAAAATCCTTAGGCACTAGGAAAAATTCATGGCTTTTACCAATTATTCTAAGTATAACATATTTGTCGATTCTATATTTGTTTTGTCCCATATAAAATGTTCGCGGTTCTTTTGTACTAAAAACAGTCGATTTTCCTTGATTAGATTGATGCCGGCTCCTGTGTCGACTAAGTGCGTTACTGGTCAGTCATTCCTCCCGAACTGTACGGTGAGCAATCTTCCTGTGGTAGTGTTGACCCTTGATATTCCTCGTTTCGATAACTTTGTTCCTCCATTATGTCGTCCGATTCCGTTTCCATTTGATTGACCCGTAAAGGTGGTCGGTTTCTTTGACTTGGGGCTGAAAATTTGAACACTGAGGTACGATGTGTCCTATTTTTCCACACTTAAAGCACTTAGCCTGCATTCTTTCATCCGTCGACACTGGGTTTCTGCGTGATATAGTTCCTTGGTTCGCGGTTGATCGCTGGCTTTGGGGTCGTCTGTCTGGGTGTCTGTTCGTAGATCGTACTTGTCTTCGTTGTTCTTCCTGTAAATACCTTTCAATGTCTTCAGCTTCTTTCTCGGCCTCTACTAGGGTTGCTGGTTTGCTCGATATTACCATCCTTCCTATGTCGGTACGTAGTCCTTTCAGATATATCCGGCTTACTCTCTGCATTAGCTTCTCGAACATTATCTTTCGTGTTAGCGGTTGTGGGTTTTTATTGGTTATTGCGTAGGTTAGTTTGTTGACCACTGGTCGAAATCTAATGTTGAAGGATTGAACTGACTCGTCTCTTCCTTGCCTTAGTTCCCTGATCTGCTCAGCGTATTCGTCAGACGTAACTTGAGCTGCTACGTTCTGTCGTAATGCATCGAACAGATCGGTATAGTTCTCGATCCGTATATTTCGAATGCTTTGTGCTGCTTTGCCTATTATTTTCTCGACTTTAATGGCCTTTAGTAATAATTCTTTTTCCGAACAAAGGCTTCTCATTGATCGAACTTCTGTTATGAAATCTTCTAACCTATGTCGTCGTCACCGTTTAATATCGGGATATACTTAACTGCTTTTTCTGCTGTCAGAAGTTGTTGGTGTGCGTTTCTTGGTTCCATTTGCGAGTCGTCGTCATCGCCTTCTATCTCTGACGCCGACGGGCGGGTGCGTCGAGATGTATCATCGCGGACTGATTCGAAGTCCTCTTTCATTATCGTGGCTTGGTTGTCCCCCAATCCTACCTCTAATTCGGCTACTGCACGTCCCAATATTTCGATTTCTTTTGCCCGTTGTTTGTTTTCTTTGTTCGTTTGTCAGGCTATATTGTCCATGCGTCTTTGCGCTTCAAGTTAGTTCTGCGAGTATTCTTGTTGTTTGTTTAATTTATTTAGCATTTCGATAATTTGTCCCAGTTTGTCATCGTTTCTACCGATGGATGCCCTATCTTTCGACATCATTCTGAATATTTCTAACTCTTCGTCCGAGTCTTATTCGAAGCTAGGTTGCCTATCTCTATATGTAGAAAATGAATCCAGCGATTACCTTGATTTGTTAGCTTTCGTAGATGCTTCCGGTTTCAAAGGTCTTCTGGGTTCGCAGATTGTGAATTTCTCGTCAAGGATGACTCGTAGTCCGCGTTGAATCCTTTTCCACGTAGGTAGGATGTCTCGTTTACCTGACGAGCACTTTTCACTATCCTTTTATTGTCATTCCCCTTGGTTCGCGATAGTTACTTCGTTGTTGCGGATGACCGTAGTCCCAAATAATTCTATCTTCCGTAGATGATGAATGTCTTTTGGTTTCTGAACAAACACTTTTCACTATCCTGGCAGGATCTCCAAAAATATCACGTAAAATAAAAAAAGGGAATCGAAGATATAAATAAAAGGTAAAAATAAAAAATAAAAAAAAAGAGAATTTATTTCTTAACACTTGTTTTTCACTGGCTACAATTTACTTTTGAACTCTAGGCGCAACTTTTCAAGACTGAAGCTCTTACAACTTGACTTTCGGCTGAATCTGATTCTTTTTCTTTGTCATCCCTCAATATCCCCACTATCCACATGTTTGTTAGGCGTTCTCGAACATTCGGCGAAAGGACCGTTGGGATATTGAGGGTTCATTAGGCACTTCGCTTCGGCGACATACATTGTCGCCGAGTGCCGCCAGATCTTTATTTCCGTCATGACCCCATCGGTTCCGAAGCGCGGCCTGGTCTCTCATGTGGTTGGCGTCACAAGCGCATAGTTGTCACCAAGCAGCGAATTCTAGAAACATCGATTTCGGTCCTTGATTTTATTCTCACAAAGAAGGTGGCATAGGCGCAAACGGTGGTGTGATCCGAGCGTAGTGAGGGTCATCTCCCCGAGAAGACAAAGAAATGATCGAAGGGCAATCAGGCTCTTTTGAAGATTCTAACTGCATACATCGAGAGGTCTGACGAATAAAGTCCCTAAGTCTAACGAATATATCGAGAGATATCACAAAGTCGAGTCAGATTTCTGTAACACATTAACTGTATTCATCACTAAATAATTTGTGACATTTTTATTATTATATAATTTATTGTTAAATATACAAGCTATATTAACCTATTAATACAGTATTAAATTCATTAAACTACCTCTGTTATCTTAACCGAAATAGGGGAACGACTAATTCGCGGCGTCGATTATACGAACCGTAGCGAGAATTTACGCCTCTCGTTTACGCGTTTCTTCGTGATCGCGTCTCTCCGCGAACAGTCGTAACGCTATTGTTTAACCTAAAGTAGTCGCTAATAATCTTGCAATTAATATGACTTTCTTCCAGTCGCAGGGAGACGCGTTCGCTTTGAGGCGCGTCAACGGGAGTCGTAAATTCCCGTTACGATTATACGAATCGACACCGCGAGCAGGACGATCCCCTTATTTCTGTTAGGATAATAGGGGTGGTTGTGGTTGAATAACTGTAGTCTACAGTTATCTAATATAAATATATTTGTCGGAGACAGAAGGACAACGGGGCCCCCGTTGGAATTATTTGGAAAAGCCTCAATACTGTAGCATTTACGAAATAACCCAGACACAGTCATTCGAAACTTGAGACAATGAGCTTAGGCTCGAGGCGACAACCGGTCGTCGAACGTAGCCACGGTCACGGGATGAACGTTCCACCTAGCAGAGAAGTGCCAATATTATGAGACACACGTTGTGTTAACAATCAAACCCCGAGCAAGAACAATGTCGCAGCTACGCGGGTCTGCCTAGCAACGGCGGCTGCAATCTTGTTGGTATCCCCGGTCAATATTCAACAAAAACGAACGCGATCGTAAGGAGAGGAAAGTTCTCGTCATTCTTTTATTCTTGCGATCTCCTTGGAGAGTTACACATCGTCTTTAAGTGCAGTATATGTACCGAGCGTCACAGCGAACGTTGCTTTGTGCTTCAAAGTATATTCTGAATTTAACAAGGAGTTAGCTCGTGGACCGTGGATTCCTCATATCGAACCTAAGGTCATTGTCATTAACGTCTAGTTACCGCGGCCGCTTGTCAATCTTGTACCAACTATATCAGTGTAATAAACGTTTGTGCAACAACAATGGACAACATCGGCGAAGACTCATTACACGCCCCTAACGCCAACCCGACATATTTATACCCGATTACAACACGTGGAACGTATACAGAAAATCTTGGAGGTCGTCGGACAGTACAATGTTTAACCCGAGGGTTGATAGCATTAGTGCAATAAATGCCGATACCGTGTTAGAATAGTAGACGTGACTGCCCGATGAGCGAAAGAACAGTCCGAGGTATGTTGACTGTCCGAGGAGTGTAAGAGCAGTGACTTGACTCTCCGAGTTATTGAAGAGAAGTGCCTGACCCATCTCGTACTATTTAGGAGGAAAGCGCGATGTGAGTGTACCCTTTCTGAACTAAGGACGCGGATTCGTTGTTCACACTTTTCGGTAGAAAAGTGAGGGTAACGATCGGCGATGTCCATTGGTTATAGCCAATGTTAATAAACAAAAGACGAGGAGAAAGTCTCCTGCATATATGGCCCATGGGTATCCTTGTTCTTGGGAAAACCCAGCTGTTTAGCGGGGCACATCTGCTTTCTCCGTAATTAGCAAGAGTGTGCAATAAACCCAAGGACCGTTCAGAGAATCATCCATAAACCCAAAAATACTTGTGTAAATAGAAGTTAAGCTGGAAAGCTTCGGTTTATGGTGGTTCCTTGGGTTTCTTGCAGGTCAGTGTAACGAGGGGTAGGCCTTGGAGGCCAAACCGAAAGGGACGTCGCACGGACCCTTTCGCGCGACGTAACAGAGTCGAACCAAAATCCGATTTGTACTCAAATTGCGCGGATCATGGTCGCAGGTGCGTAGCGCCTGGATAAGGTGCTGAGCAAGTGCCGCGACGTAGCCACTGTTGATCGTTGCGATTGTTAGACGATCCTTCTTTCGATCTTCTTCTGTTCTTCTATCTTTTCTTTCCCTTCTCTCACAAGACGTGCAACAAACAATAACACGCGCCTATCACCTTTGTCAATCGCTAATGATTAACTGTTTTATCGTTTCATCGACTCCCGAATTCAACTATTATGACTCCAGAATAAGTTAAACATTTTTTTTTTTTTATGTGGAGGAAAAATCCGCACGGACACCCGCCGCTTCTAAGGGAAAAAACGGCACGGTAGTATCGGACTCCAACCGACTAAAACCTCCACGATGACCGTCCCTCTTGCGATCGAGGGGTGCCCGGGAACCGCTGAGGCGACACACCGGGCCCCCCACGCACAACATTCTGTCCTTAAATGGCGCGTGCCATGTCACGTTGTGCACTCTCCCAGGGGCCGTCCGGATCCCCAACCGGACTGCTTGGTGGCTCCCGGGTGCTGGAGGGTCCAGCACCTAATTTCAATCCCCTTCGGAGTTCGCGGTGGCTCTCGCGCCCCTCGTCCTCGGGCACCGTCGTGCCCTCGTCGGCCAATCCTCTTGGGATGGGAAGCTCCCTCACCCGCCCCGCCGCCTCTTTTCGCAACATAACTAGCTCGCAGAAGGAGGCTACGGCTTTCCTACCCCTCTCGCTCGTCAGCAGTGCTTCAAAAATCGCCGGCGACGGGAGGTCGAGCCCTATTTCCCCGGTGAGAGAGTGTCGCGGCGCTGCCCATGTCACGAATCAACTTTCCTTTTTGCCATGTGGTACGCCAGATGTGACAGTCCTTGCGAGATTCCCCGTAGTCCGGACGCCAAGACCTATCCATTGTTCTAATAACTCGCAGCAGGCCTAAGAAGACGACATAAACCGAATCTGTTCAGTTTCAGTTTTCTTCACTTAAACATTTTCGGTTTACAGATGGTCCTTATGTTTGTTGCACTCGACTCTTACCTAATACGGAGAAAGCGGGTGCCTGGCAAGATAAGACTTTTCCCATAAACAAGGATGCCCACGAGCCATATCTAGCTCTCCTTGTCTTTACTACCTAATTCATTTACCAATGGGCATCGCGGATCGTTACCCTCACTTTTCCACCAAAAAGTGTGGACAACGAATCCGCGTTCTGAGTTCCAAAGGGAACACCCACACCGAGCTTTCTTCTTTGATGGTACGAGACCGTTCAAACAGTTCCATTTCTAATTCCAATTCAGTTACAATATTGACCTTTGTAATAAAACACTAAGTCTAAAGAATAAAGACTATTCTACAAATCAACAGTTGCGTAATTATTCAAAAATTACGCGACACCCACACCGGGCAATGTTCCAGCGTGTGCTGCGCCGAGTCCACACTTGCGTCGCAGTGGTGGCAACGCGCGGTCGCCTCTTTCCCGATTCGGCGTAAATCTTCCCCGAAGCACCCGTGTCCTGTGAGCACCTGCGTCACCCTGTAGGTCAGGGGAGGTGCGCCTCCATCCGTCCAAACTGGGACGTTTGGTCGGACGTCCCCGAGAACCCTTAGCCCCGGCGCGCCATCTATCGAGCAGTTCCCGCCGAGCCCGCGCCTCCGCGTCCGCGTCCATCGCACCAACTCCACCCAGCAGATCCCGAGTGCGGAGATAAATCTCGCGACACCTCAAGGCCTGCAGCTCGAACGGGGGAAGCCCGGCGTGCACCGCCGTTGCCGCCGCCGAAATGATGCGAAAACCCCTCGTTATTCTGATTGTCACGGCCCTGTGCAGTCTCCTGATCGCTCGGAGATTGCGGCTGTTGGCCACCAGGTCCTCTGCTCAGATCGGAGCTCGGTAGAGGAGCTTTGCTCGCACCACGTCGGCGTACAGCCTACGCACTCTGACACCGGGCCCGCCTAGCCGAGGCAGCAAACGTCCTAAGGCGTTCGCCGTCGCCTCGACCGACGGTATTAGACGCTCGAAGTGAGCGCCGAATGTCCAGTGACTGTCGATCTCTGCCCCCGCCAACCTCAGGCGATAGTTCGCCGGAGGCGTTCCGTAATCAGCCTTCCGGCAAAACCACATCTCCTCGGACTTCTCGGGGAATACCTCCAGCCCCAACCCTTTGTCCTGTCCCATGTCGATTGCCATACCAGCACCAACGTGTCGTCGGCGTAGCACGTCAACGCCGAGTCCGGGGGCATCGGTGCCCGAAGTACCGTGTCGTACGCGATGTCGCACAGCAACGGACCCAATACCGAACCCTGCGGGACACCACGGCAAGTGCTTCTTTAGTACTAGTTTCCAGTCAACTAGTTTCCAACATTGGGTCATTAGGGCCATAATGATTTAAAATTAGATCATCTCATTTTAAAATTTCTAATTTCATCCTATTTTATTACTCGTGTTAATATTTATCATTAAGAACGTAAAATATACAATTAACTTAATTATTTTATCATAGTTATCTATATTAAATTAAATTTTTTCTAACGTTAAAAAATGTCTTCAGTTTGGACAAAATACACAGATCGGTGTGCAGGATTTCTCATTCAATTTGACATTAATTATTTATCAATATGAGTGTACAATTGAAATATGAAAATACGCAGATTCCAGCAGAATTAAAAGTTAAGATACTATCTCTAAATTCTGTTCATCGTGACTCGTAATACACGAAACATAATTTCCATCATTAACATTTACTACATTTATCGCATAAAGACTGTTATCAATCGCTTTATCTTTGTTATTGTATGTAGCTTCATCTCTCTGCTGACACGAACTTCTGGCAGGTAGATTTTCGTTCGATTGACATGATTTTGAACCTTCTTCGTCATAGATAGTAAACCTTTTTAGATCGATGTTTGTGGAAGCTGGAATAACTTGCTTTTTTTCTAGTTTCTTGTTTATGGATTGTGCTTGTTGTTTGGTTGATAAGTCTGAACAAGAATCTTCGATGAATTTTTCTTTGGAACAGCATTGAGATGAACTGCAGTGCTCGCCATGACAACGTATTAAGCAACCGGCTTTTTCCGTATTTGGTCTCAACTGTTAAATTAAGAATTAATAAAATAAGGAAAATAAGGTAAAGAAGATTCTTCTTGTTTTTTACTTTAGTGTTAATTGCCTCAGTATTTAACATATCGTATAAAACGACAATATTCTGTTAATCAGATTTATAGAAGAAAAAAATATAATGCTCACACACATAAAATGGGAATGGCATTTTCTTTTTATTCATTCTCAATCTATAAAAATCAGCATTCTATGGGGTTGTGGCACTTTTAATGATCTTTCAGTAATCTCAAATATCTAAATCTTAATTATTTTAAGTTACGACATTTTTGTAAAATGATATTTCTACTATAATTGTGTCACTTTTTAAGTTTAGTATATATATGTCAACAAATTCTTATCTTAAGTTACGATAATACTTGAAAACTTTTACTATATGATAAGATTAATTGATAGGAAATACAAAACAAAAATATTTAATAGAAAATTTCATCAAGAAAGAAATATATTTTCCGGAAACAAATAATAATCATTTATCATTCCAAGAATAAAAACGTTCATTATTAACGTATAAACTTATATAGCTATTTTTGACAATATAATAAACATTCGATGTAAAGTATTTTATTCAAAATATCCATACTAAAAATTATCATAATTCCTTGGGACAATTTTCTGAATATCGCTCTTTATGTTTTTGGCTAATAAAAATCATAATAATTCATCGAAAGTGCTATAAACTACAACCACTAAAAAATACTTGTCGAAAGTTACACAACTCAAAATATGAACCATAAGTGTCGAACAATCCGTAAGAGAACGATTTTTTTCACTTAACCACGAAAATTCAACATTTATGTGTAGTTCAATAACTGGATTAATAATTTGGCACTATGAAAGTCACAAATATGCCGAATTATCGTAATTTTAACATATATATGGGTATAATATATAATCTTGTAGATATCTAATATCAATTTACATTTTACATTATATTTATACAAGTTTGATTTCTTAATATTCTTTTTTACAATTCATGCCTATTTAAAAATATTTGCTTACATACCTTATAAAATTCCGGCTGTATTGTAACTTGAGTTATTCCTATCTGTATGAAAAAGGCTGTTACTTCGTCGGTAATACTGGCATAAACCTGTACAACAGAGTGTTATTCCTTATGCAATACACCCACTAAATGGAGTAAAGTAATGATGGGGTCAAGTTCGGATATGGACCAATTCATTCAAATCAAATCCAATACTAAGACTTTGCTCCATAGAATTGAATACTACTAGTAACATGCAGAGCGTCCTCAAAATCATGATACAACCGGACGGGGGGGGGGGGGGGTTACATGCAAAAGTAAATCGAGAAATGAAGAATATTTTTTCATTTCAAGTTTCGTTTCCGAAAAAAATGATCTCAAAAATTCCTCAGATACCCGTGCATTAACTGCTTTCGAGATATGATACCTGTGTTTCTACTCGTGTTTTTATTATTAAAGATGCACAATGTCGCGATTTTATAATAGTTCGTCCATTGTAAGTATGATGCTTGTCAAATATTGGATCGTCACAAATTGATTTCGAAGCTTGGAAGGACTACTTGCATCTTCCAAAAATCTACTTATAACCACTTCGATGTTCGAAAAAATCGAATCCCTTACAAGTAGTAAGAAATCATGAAAGTCTAAAAGGCATTACTATGCTTTATTAGAATTTCATTAAATTCTTTTAACTAGACAAATTTCCTAGAAATTATAGGCAATAAATAAGATTCCTATAAATTTTATTTGAACGTTTGCATTTGTAACAAACCGGGAGAAATGAATTTAAGCAAACGGGGAATTTCTGACAAAGTTCTGGTATAGTTTTGGGTATTCGAGTAAATGCTATTCGAGTAGCATTTGACTGTACATGAGAGTACTTTTTTTTATTTAGTACCAGTCAAAGTACTCGTAGGGGATTCGAATCTTTTACATTTAGGTTGAAGTTTAAAACTTGAAAAAGTAGCAGTTCGTTTTCTCGAGTCTCTAATCTAATTGGTTAGTGTTCGAATCGGTTTGCGATGTACTTGAACCCATCATTGCAGGAAACTTACCATTGGATCCAAGAATATGATGTGAACCGTAGAGATTATCTTCTGCCCTGTTAATTGCCAAACATGTAAGTCGTGTACGTTCACGATACCAGGAAAAGCTTCTAGTAATTCCCTCTTAAGAGAATCAATGTTTATGTGATTAGGGATTGTTTGCAGCAGTATCAGCCCAGATTCTTTCACTATAATAATAATTTGCACGCATGTCATGATTAAATTAAAAAGTACTTTACTAGAGATTGGATTAATTTTGAATGGAATAAAAATTGAATTAATCAGTTGAATCAATCACGATAGTTAATGTTAATATAATAAAAATGTTTTTGTAAGACAGGAAGAAATATTCTTTAATTTAAACAGAGTCGAAGTATGGGACGATTAAAGTATTTAAGAGTTCAACATAATTACTACACCCAATCCTATGTTGTAACTGAAGAATCTCAATAACTATTTCTTATTCCTTTATCCTTGTCATGAAACGCGAGAAAATAAAAAAAATTCTGTTTGATACTCAAATTTCAAAGTACTGCTTCTAAATTTTTAACTTTTTAAATTTCCGATATTTATTTTTCATTTTGCTTCATACACACACACACACACACACACACAATCACACACACACAATCACACTTATTCTAATTAGAAATCTTTTTCTTTCTCTGTTCAAATAAGCAGGATGATCAAAATCATGTTAATCAGAATCGGACTAAATGCCTTATAATCGCATAATTTTTACCCATTTCAACGATAAGTCGAACATAGAACCAAAATATTTCCTTTCGAAAAAGCTATGTGCGAATAAAGTTTCATTTGGAAATATTTATATCTAATGTTACCAATCTAACATCTTTTAAGTAATTCTTTATTTACATTTTAATACTTACTATATGAATAGCTAAGTGCGAAGAGTGAAATGGCTGAAATAATTGCGAAAAGCGGATCGATGTATTTGGCCACGTTAGAATCGGTAAAATATACTAAAATGGACACGAGAATAACAAAAACACAGCCCAAAGCATCACGACATGTTTCTCGTAGACCTTGGCTTTTTGGTATACCCAAAGGACTTCGCCTAGTTTGCAAAGATAACTGTTCTTCACCTTCTTTCGCTTGCTGCGAACTATTCCTAAAAGTAGACAACGCATATCTTATTGTTAGTTTCGGAAACCTTCTATATTTCTTTTGAATTTGGATTAACCAAGAAAATATATGTATATAGTAAAATCATAATTAGAGTGCAGATATTTATGCAAATTCATATTTTTATGAACATAGTTTAAAAAATGGAACCCAGACGGAAATTTATTTTATCCACTGTGTCATAACAAATATTACACACAGGATATTTCATATATTTTTGCGTATTTTGTGCATTTTTGGATTTCTCCATAAATGCAAAGAAATTTACGGTTCGGTCATAATATATTTTTTCTAATTTCTATATCAAGCATTGAAGAGTTCGATGACGTACACAAATGCTCAAAAGTTTCAAATAATATATTGTTCACAATAAATCTATTTCTATAGTATATGTCTATACATACTTATATATGTATAGCGTCCTTCGTAACTAAGAATTATATGATTTTATATGGACAAACAAATCTAAAGCTAAAAATAAAATCTTTTCGAAAGAATATAATATATATTTTCGAAATACAATGATTTTACTTTTCATAATCATAAGAAAAAGGTGTAATAAAATATTACGATGTATACAAATTACTTTTACTTGCACACTTGTAGAATTATTTTGCTACTGACAAGCGCTTTACCTTGATCACTTTTTAATTTTTTAATTATAAATCAAATTAAGGGACCTCTTCTAAACTTATAGAAAGACTTCTGACTCTAATATAACTTACATAACATTTAAATAGTAAATGTATGTAACAGTAATATAATAAATAATGAAATATATAATTGCTACTTTCTTTAGTAGGAAATTTAAATTTATAGTTTGTTAATCTATTTTCATTTTTTTATTTGAATTCTACTGTGTAAAAACATGCATTTACGTAAACATATGCAGTGTAATTATACCGTTCAATAAATTTTAATGTATTTTCGATTTTATAATCTTCAGTAGATGATTCTTGCACACTTCTGTAAGCTAAGCACAAATATGCAACACATTTTTTTCTTGAAATCTACGGTTTTCGAAAAAATCAATTTTGAAAAAAATTGCAAATTTTCAATTTTGGAGATATTTTGCGCTTGTAGAGTAAAAGCTATGCAATTGCATTTGGAACGAAAAAATGATTTAGACTCTACTAGAACGCGCCATTTTTTGCTTACATTTCCCAATTTATTTCAAAAGTTCTAGCAGAAAATCTAACTATAACACACCATAGAGTAGATATTTTCGTTACGAAAAGTATCAGGCAAAACTAGAAAATCATGTTTTGTTTCCAACATAAAAGCAAAGCAGTTTGACGAAACAAGTGACAACAGCAGTGGTACTCAATGTTGGCGTATGTCTCGCCCGCCGTTCGGCCTAATAGAACCGATAAACGCGCACAGTCCTTAACCGCCGAAATTGAGTACCATTGCCGCCGCCACGTGTTTTGTCAAACTTCTTCGTTTTTACACTTTTACGTTAGAATCAAAACATGATTTTCTAGTTTTTCTTGCTGATTTCTTGAACCAAAGTATCTTAGATATCACTGGCTAGTGTTGGGTGCATATTAGGCGCCCTTTTCGCATTGATCATTATTTGAACATATTTAAATGTTTATAATGCATTAACAATACATATCATTTTGTTCAAAAGAGTCTATAGAATTTTTTCGTCCCAACCGCAACTCGGTAACCGCCACTCTAACAGCACAAAACATATCCAAAGTTGAAAATTTGCAATTTTTTTCAAAATTGATTTTTTCGTAAACTGTAGATTCCGAGAAAAAAAACGGTTTGCAGATTCATGTTTATCCCACAGGTCTACAAGAATCGTCTACTGAAGTTTGCAAAATTAGGTACGTGTTGAACAATGTTATCATATGACATGCAGTTATAATATTACATACCGTCGTAGTATCACATCTCCATTCATTGTAACGTGGAGAACAAGACCCTGATTGAAGGTGTATCCTCCAATTAGTATGTAACAAAAAGCATTAAGGAGGATGCCACACGCGCCAATTGTGAGAACAGGCATCGGATGGTGCATTTCATCCAAATGATCTATATGCACCAGGGTTTGTAAAGCTTCGACCAACAAAGAAAAGCAAAAAGACGCGAGAAAAACGCAACAAATAAGCATCGTAACGATATCTATTCTCGCCCAGCCAAATGTATTCTTCATCCTTCTATCCGATCGCGATTGCTGAAAAATAAATTTTTTGTTCTTTCACGTGTTTTTTAAATATAATGTAATGAATAGCTCTTCAAGTTTCGATCGTGCTTTTAATTATGTGTTGTAGTTTGTGTCGACGCCAATATCTCGCCAACATTACAATTCACTTCTTTGGAATAGATCTGGAACAGTTGTTACAGGTGAACGCCAGAACAGGAAATTAAACGACAAGGTCTGAAACAGTTTCTTCCAGCACAAAGTGAGACAGGCGATTAAGAACACGATCGAAATCTGGAAAACCATAAGTATATCATCCAATCATCATAGAAGCCTAAGATCTAAATAATATTTTAATAAAGTTTAAAATGATAGGGTATAATAATTGGAGCCTTGAGTTCTAAAATTGAATAGGTTCACCAATATTTTGAGAAAATTAATTTTCTTTAATTCATTGTATTCTTCATAGATACATCTTTGTCATATTTATATTTTTAACGTGATTACATAACCATCCTTTTTAAAAAAAAAATCTTGATAAAACCAAAAGTTGTTTTGGAAATCATCGAATAATTTATTAATATTTAACAAACCAAATATTTATTTTTAATCACTGTCCCAATTTCACTTTTGAAATCTTTGTTTGCAAGCTTTTCGGTGTGTTGTATATATTTCTGTATTAAATTTTCAAAGCAAGAACGACCTGGTTACAAATTGAATTATTTTATTTTTACCTTTGTTTTCGTCGACAAAGACGTCGTAGAACCGCGTTCATCGCCATTTATACAAATTACTGAATTTCGTAAGGAACTGGAAACGCTATTTTCACTGTGACTGATGCTGCTTTGACGATGACTATACTACAAAAAAGAAATATGTTAATACTTAAATTAATTATTATTCTTCATAAATTAAATAACAAATAATAAATATTTATACTGAATAAAAAAATATTTTAAGATACTTTTGAAATAAAATTCAATACAAAGTTCTTTCTTATTATTGTTTATTTTTATTAATAATAATTGTCGCATTTACAGATTCAAGGGAGGTACAGAATCAAGAACAATATGAAAGAATCAGTATTTTGAGATATAACGGAAAATACTAGAAGATAAGGGCAATAACTACTTCAGACTAATCATCTAAGAAGGAGGGAACAAAGAACCAAAAACTAATGGCGAGGTTCAGACGTGCAAACGAAGAGTAAGGAAACAAATTTTAGTTTGAAAGAGATAAAAAGAAGGTGTAGACTGTATGAGGGAAAAAAAGAAATTGTAGAGTACTGAAGAAGTAGGTGCAAGGAAATGAAGGCAGAAAGAAGAGGAGGAGTGAGAATATGTATTAGAGAAAAATACGGTTCAAGAAAGGGTTGGATAAAGAAGATAAATAGGAAAATAAAGAAAAGGGAAAAGGAGTAGGGAGGATAGAAAAGTATGGAGAGGAAGCATACGAAGAATATAGAGAATGAGTTAAAATAACTGATAGAGAAAGAACCATACAAAGAAAAGGATGCTGTACAATGCGATACTAAAAATAATAGGAATAAATGGCGAACAAGATCATAAATGATTTAGGTCTCAAGACAAACAATTATATTTACTATATATAG
This sequence comes from Bombus pascuorum, assembly GCF_905332965.1. Taxonomy (NCBI): domain Eukaryota; kingdom Metazoa; phylum Arthropoda; class Insecta; order Hymenoptera; family Apidae; genus Bombus; species Bombus pascuorum. The sequence continues at coordinate 67,853 of NC_083495.1, read as the reverse complement.
ACGTGTATAGGTTATGTTAAATTACTACTATGTTTTAGAGTTATATGTAAGCGATTTACCGATAAAAGCAAATATAAGGATGTAAAACCAAACGCCCTCAAGGCCCGAAAGAGCAAATGAGCTATCAATAAATGATACTATCTGTTGATTATAATATAATAATAGAAATATGAAATTGATATGAATTCTATAACTTATTGTAACTATTACTTTTTATAATGATAAATCACTAATATTAATTTATTTCTAATTAGTTTATATAGTTGTAAATAATTGTGCTGTGAATTATAAACATTTGAAATCTAATATATGCTTTCTTAATCAAATAAGTTAATCGTGTACGTTATTCAGTTTTGTAAGACTTGTTTTACAAAGTAGATAACATGCATATGTACGATTAACTTTAATTGAATACAAATTAAGATTTTTATCATCACGGGAAATGATAACGATAACACAATCTACTCTCGTCTATTGTAACTATGTACTCTACACATGTTTATACTAGATATTATATTAAACGAAAAACAAACTATATCAATTTCAGACATTTCACTCTGGAACGCTTAGCGTAAGCGGTTTTGACCAATCACCAGTCAACTTTAGGCAATTGTATTTATGACACACGATTTTTTATCGTCTATTCAGTTTGTTTTAATCGTTGTTCCCTTTCTACTTATAATTTTTTCCATATTTTACATTAACTATTTATTTTTGTAGTATATTTTGTAATGGTATTTATAATTTCAAGTAATTCTGAATTTTTTTAGTGTACAATTTGTAATATTTTGTTACAACGAAAATAGAAAGTGAAGCTATATCTGTTTAATTTATAATAAAATATTATTAAAGGGAACACCTATATTTACTTATGCTATCTCATAAAAAAGTTTGATAATTGTAGAAGCAAGTTATATGGGAAGAGAAACATTTTGTTGAGTTTTGCTATAAAGCATAAATCACGAAATTTTAACTATCTCATAAGTACAAAAAAATTTTCTTTTGCATTCTTATTCTTCTTATTCCTTATTAAAGTAAATAAAATTATGTCACGTTCATTTTGCAAAGTTTTGAACCTTTAAGTTTTCTATGAAAACATAACGCATAAACACCTGCAGTCTAATTATAACTAATCTACTATTATTTTTTAAACATACATTACCTAATTAATTTAATTGCAACAATCAGTAGATAATTTTTTATGATATAACATGAGTGACGAATACACGTGTTTTGTTTAATAATATTTACCAACTAGGTTTATTTTTGTTTTAATGAAACATTACAACATTATACGCTAACGGAATTCATGATTATTAAAAATTATTATTAATTAATTAGTATAAAAAATGAAGTAAATTGTAAATATAAATAAGAAAAAAATTTTTTTAAAAAGTTTGAAGATCGAAAAATCATGTGCATCATCGTGCTATAATAAAATTAATCAACTTCTTTGAAATCAAAATCTTTCAGTGTTTTTCTTTTTTTTTTTTTTGATAACGAGATAACAGATTTCTGAAGCATCAATCCAATGGTACAAACACACGTTAAGTTTTTACAACAAATTCAAAATGTCACCGATTTGATAAATAAGAAAAATGAAAAAATTATTAAAATAGATCATATATAATAAAGAATAGAAAAAAATGTGTTATTCAGAATGTAAAAGTAACAACATAATAATATGTTTAAAAGTACAAAAGACTATAGAAAATTATTATCGTCGAATCAAATAATATTCTGAAACGTAGAAAAATGTTACATATTCATGAAACAGAAAGAAAATGTCTTTTTCAAGGGTACAAATATTCCCAAAAATGATAAGAACAAAAGAGAACATGATTCCAATGGAGCAAAGAAATAGAATAGAATTAATACGAATGTTATAAAATCAATATTGAAGTTTCGATACTTCGTCATAATCCTTCTTAACATCGAATTCATATCATTAGACTGCGAATACTTATGTAAATTCGTATTTTCACAAATATGATTTAGGAAATAGAGGATACATAGAAAATTATTTTATCTATTAAGTGCTATAGAGACTACTGTACGTGTATGTGTAGTTTATTAGCATTATACATTTTTGTATATTACATGTATTTTGTGCATTTTTTGGATGTTCGAATTTCTCATAATTGTATAAAAATCTACAGTCCACATATGTCATATATCATTTCCATTATCATTCAATATTGTAATAAATCTCTTGTTCTTTAATACAATTGATAAACATTGCAACAGAATTTAATGGATAACATTGACGCGGCAAACTCAAATCAAAAATCAATTCAAAACTTAGGAGAAAAAGCATTTCATATACACGATATGTTTGTTGTTTATATGAAATTTTCTTAATTATAGTTGATAGTTGATGATCGTCAAAAGGAATAGTTTGATAAGCTGGATAATTTATGGTGAAACTTACCTTGATGGAGGCGATACAACCAACAAGTGCTATAATGTTGCATAGCATGTGATAGGCATTGAGGAGTAACGTGAGCGAATGAGTCACATGACTGGCGACCATTTCGACGACAAAGAAAGCGGTGGTGAAAAACAGAATCAGGTACAATTGGACAGGCTGCAGTCTTCTGAACCATTCTTTCACAGCCATGATCCTGCAGCAAAACCACACGGTGAACGTTCCTACTTTATCCCAGATACTGCACACGTACATATAGAAGAACCACAATTCCACGGTTCTATCTGCTGAGAGATAGGATACCGTTGCTCTATTACTTTCTCTTATAATTAGAGAAAAATTTTTGTGCAATTATGTAATATCTGAATGCAAAAATTCGCGCAATCTACATATAGGATATGCAAAAATATGCAGATTATATATATGCCTTAATACTTTTTTATACAAAGATCCATTGATCAATGTAAGAAAAGGTTAGTTCTATTTGAGAGATAGAAATAGTTCTTTAATATTCAAAACGTCTCCGCTTTCGGAATAAACACTAGGCCATTCACATTATTTGCAACCATTTAGTTTTGCCTAATGAAATGTTGTCTATCTTTAACCATATCATAGCTATAGTTTGTCCCCGTTATGGAATACCCTGTATAAAATATCCAAAGTACAAATGATACTCATTATAATATCTAATAGTAAAACAAACTTCTGCTACTTATAATACACTATATATATATATATATATATATATATAAAATATATATATAATATATAATATAATATAAATAAATAATATAATATATATATATATATATATATATATATATATATATTATAATACACTACTTATAATACACTATATATATATATATAGTGTATTATAAGTAGCAGAAATTTGTTTTACTATTAGATATTATAATGAGTATCATTTGTACTTTGGATATTTTATACAGGGTATTCCATAACGGGGACAAACTATATATATATATATATATATATATATATATATATATATATATATATATATATATATGTATATATAAATGAAATTTCAAAATATTCTATATGATACACATAATATAGACACAAAACAAACATGATAAGTGTTGAAATACTTTTGTGAGGCAGTGAGGTGATTCAAATATATAATCCTATTTTATTATATTATAAGTAGGTATATTATAGTATGTTGTTTTATAGTATATTATAGTATTGTAAGTCGTAAAACTGGTCAAGTTGTAGAAAGTTATCGTCAATTTTGAAGTACGGGGTGGAGGAAAATACTTAAACATTAAAAATGAAAGTTAGCCAACGGAATAGAGAAAGAAGCTCAATGTCTGTAAAAATGTGAACCATTTCATTCTATTAAAAAAAAATTACATTGTAATTATATTTCAGGTGACCGTCTTCTCTTTATTATAATAAATTTAAAATCCTTCTGCAACAACCAAACCGCTCTGTGTTCTCGCCTAATTATACTTCTACTAACAGCTCATAGATGGCGAACGACATTTGACTGTGTAGTAAGCATACATGTTACACTGTTGCCATTTTCATATGATATATTCTAGCGAGCGTGGGTTCCGAGTTAAATGGATAATCCGCACGTATTAGAGGATATTATTTCATGTTACCCATAGTCACGATAACATTGCGTCATGAACAATAATTGAAGCTCTGTTCGAGCAATCTTTCATAACTTTAAGATGTACGAGTATTTAGTATTTAGTAAAAAATAATACAAACTCGATTAAGTCCTTAAGACTACACTCAGAAAATATTATTTGTAAAAGAGTCCACAATAAATAATAAATGTTTATAAAAATCACAAAAATTCACTTCCAATACTTGTCAGATTGAAATATTTAATTTTTTTAGTTTTTATACAAAACGATTTTAAATGAAAATTCGTAGTCAATTTTTGTAACTTTTATAGAAATCACAAAATTCACTTTCAATTTATTATACAATAAAATATCGAATTTTTTTCATTTACACAAATTGAAAAATTATAAACGAGAATTTATATATAATCCTCATAATAACTTATGTTTATAAAATGTCACGAAAATTCAATTGTAATCGAAAATTTATACAGAACCTTTTTTAATTGTGATATTTGTAAAGATTACGAAAACTAACTTGCAATTCACTCTAAAACAAAATAATCAACCTCTTCAGCTACGGAAGACAAAAATGGAAAATTCGCTTAGAATGTTCCTAATTTTTCGAAAGTTATCTGTATATATAGCAAAATAAAACTACATTTCAGAGGTTTGGTGAATGCAGTAGAATTTGATTATCGTGACACCATTGTTCGGATAATTGAATTTTTCTCATAATCCAATAACATTATTTTGATAAAACTATCACTATACTAATATATGTATATTCTAATACGTATACATGGATTGTGGGTTGTTAAAAAAAAATTGTGCTTATACTAGCATATATACATTCAATATGTACATTTAAATATACGTGAAGTTAGGAGAAGTTCATCTACACCTAAACAAACTACACAACATTTATTACAGGTTACAATTAAGTACAAATATTACGTAACTGGAGTATTTGAACATTGTGTTTTAGAATACATAATTTACAAACATGTATTTAGTCAAAGTCTTAAATATAAATAAATGATCTCCAATATGCTTCTAACAGGGTTTGACAGCAAATAGAAATGAAAATTTAACGTGTATCTATATTTATATTTAAGAATCATGAAGAAGAAACGGAAACAAGCAAGCCTGAATGGGAAGTTATTGTCAAACTGCATAAAGAAGGAAAATTATAGCTCTTCTAAATAGAAGTAAATCAGATATACAGTACACTACATAACAAAAAAGTATTTACAACAGTGATAGAAATATTGTAAACGTATAAATCACAATTGGACATTCTAGACGTTGAAGGTAATTACCGAGAGTAAAAAATACAGCTTTTTGTAGGATAATAATAAATGATAAAAATTCATTAACGTAATAAACTTTAACAAGGAGATGCCTGTACGATTATGTCAAAGAGTTTATGGAAGAACAATATCCGTAGTACAGTTTCACAAAAGGAACCGTAATTAGCAAGAAAGACTTAAAAATACCAACGGTCAAAGAAGAAATCAGCAAGTACGCAGAAAAATACAAGGAAAGAACGGCAATACATCCGAATCAGCTAGCTGCTGAAGCGAGCAAAACTTTCATAGAAAGAAGACTAAAAAGAAAATACCCCACTGACCTCACTAAAGAAATAAAATAGACAAACTCGAAGATGGTATCCCGCTGGGGGTAGCCATCCACATGTTATTTAGCAATTAAGCTAGAAAAATTTATCGAATGTCCAGCTGGACAAATTGTAAAGTACAAATTAAATAAAAAAAAAGAAAAGGAAAAAAATTAGCAAGGAAGACAAACTGCCGTTCGATTCGAATGATTTCATTACTCACTATACGCATACACTACATTCATACACTCCATTATACACAGACTACACTTATTTAAACAAACGATTCTAATATTCCTTTTCAATATCTCCAAAATATGTTTAGTGGTCAAAAATTCTTTAAAACTTTCGATTATTCGCGATAAGTGACAGAAATGTGCATCTATCACAACTGCAAACGACACAGTCGACGGATGTGGTTGTCACACTCGTCATACGCGCGATACCGAAAGAAAAACATAAAACACGACGCGATTGCCAAAGCCACGTGGTCGAGTTGTATTCAGATGGTTTGACAGATTGGCTTCAAATGAAACATTAATTATCGAAACGTCAATTAATGAAAAATTTGGGCGTGATCCGAAATGAGAAAGATTGAGAAATGAAAATAAAGAATGTACAGATACATTGATACATTTAAATCTAAACATTTTTACTCTCACTTAATATATATTAAAACTATTATAGTATTAGGAAATATAATTTTATTTTATTTAATATTATGTCATAAGTAGTGTTTATTTTAATGTTTATAATGTTATGTTATATATTATATGTGATATTATAAAATTGTCCGAAATATATATAAATCATACGAAACAAAATTATTTGATTATCTAAAGAATGTGTATCACGACTAGTTCGGATGATCAAGGATTCTTCTACAATATGAAAACTCGACACTTCACAAATCCACACGAAATAACGATTTACCGTCGCCTTCAATCGAGTCGATCAAGCACTCCACCACTTCTGTCCCCTCGAACCACACAGCTTGTTATGCTTTGTGACGTACGCTCCGTTGTGATAACGGTCTTGAACGGAAAGAACCACTGTATTCCTACATCAATGAGGTTATTGCTTTTTTCCTGGGGCCAAGTAACCTCACGAGCGAGAAGACGAGAGTGAAAAGATTCACCAGACGAAATATTCATAATAATGTAGCATTGGATAGATGGGTACGTGACAATATACTGTGGCTCACGAAATTATTTATTTGAACCAATTGTATATACTTCGGATATATCGTTTATAACTTGAAAATATGTAAAATACAATATTCAAAATTCAAATTATTTATTATTCTATTACAAAATTAACTAAAATAAAAAATTATTAAGAAATAATTTATTCGATCTTAATTATGGATCAAAACAATACTGTTCAATAAATTTCAACTTTTTTTCGATTTTGTAACCTTCAGTGAATGATTCTCGTACACTTTTGTGAGCTAAACACAAGTCTGCAACACATTTTTTTCTTGAAATCTACGGTTTTCGAAAAAGTAAATTTTGAAAAAAATTGCAAATTTTCAATTTTGGAGATATTTTGCGCTTGTAGAGTAAAAGCTATGCAATTGCATTTGGAACGAAAAAATGATTTAGACTCTACTAGAACGCGCCATTTTTTGCTTACATTTCCCAATTTATTTCAAAAGTTCTAGCAGAAAATCTAACTATAACACACCATAGAGTAGATATTTTCGTTACGAAAAGTATCAGGCAAAACTAGAAAATCATGTTTTGTTTCCAACATAAAAGCAAAGCAGTTTGACGAAACAAGTGACAACAGCAGTGGTACTCAATGTTGGCGTATGTCTCGCCCGCCGTTCGGCCTAATAGAACCGATAAACGCGCACAGTCCTTAACCGCCGAAATTGAGTACCATTGCCGCCGCCACGTGTTTTGTCAAACTTCTTCGTTTTTACACTTTTACGTTAGAATCAAAACATGATTTTCTAGTTTTTCTTGCTGATTTCTTGAACCAAAGTATCTTAGATATCACTGGCTAGTGTTGGGTGCATATTAGGCGCCCTTTTCGCATTGATCATTATTTGAACATATTTAAATGTTTATAATGCATTAACAATACATATCATTTTGTTCAAAAGAGTCTATAGAATTTTTTCGTCCCAACCGCAACTCGGTAACCGCCACTCTAACAGCACAAAACATATCCAAAGTTGAAAATTTGCAATTTTTTTCAAAATTGATTTTTTCGTAAACTGTAGATTCCGAGAAAAAAAACGGTTTGCAGATTCATGTTTATCCCACAGGTCTACAAGAATCATCTATTGAAGCTTACAAAATTAGAGATGTGTTGAATAGTGTAATTAGTTATTTTTGAAATTCTTACTGGAAAGGTTCCTGAAAAAAAGTTAAGTTTTTATTAGATGAAAGATAGTGATCACTAAATCTTAAAAAAGCTTCTCAACAAATTAAGTAACTACGTACAAATTAATAATTTTTAAATATTCTGAAAAAAAAGAAGAAAAAAACGATAGTAATATAGAAATACAAACTGATATTTTTAGCTAGCTTAAATAACTAACAAATAAATTTCTCACATCGTTTTACGACAAAAAGAAATCTTTAAAAAAGCTCAGGGGTATGAAAATAGGAGTTTCGCCCATTAAAATGAGTCTAGGTAGTCTGTTGTACGATTCTTTTTCGTGGAATTACAGCAATTTAAATATCGACAACATCTTGATCAAAATTTGGCCAATGTTTATTCAACATAAAATTATTTTTGTATTAAAAATATCTTCAAAATAGAATTCCAGCGGTTACCACCATACGGATATGTATACATATCTAAATCAAGCTACTCCGGATGTTGATTTTATACTTGTTCACAAAAGATCTTAAAGTCATTGAAATTCACAAAGTACACTGTTTTATAAATAATTATTGTATGTAATTACAAAGAAATTTTATTCTTTATTAAAATATCTCATATTTCTTTAAAGCGAAATAAATATATATACATAAATCAATTAGAAAAGAACTACGCTTTATATCAGAAATCCAATCCAAAATAATCAAATATACTTCACGTGTTTTCATAAATACTATACATGACTAATCTTTTAAATCGCCGATATATAAACATAACAATAATGATAATGAAAAAAAATAATAATAAGACACGTAAAAAATAACGATGTATTCGCATAATATAATTAACAAAAGATAATAGAATCGTTAGCTCACAATTTTTGGAAAAAGAAATTCAAACCGTTTTTGATGCATTTCGTATTTAATGTAAAAATGTAGTATTTTACTAATACTGCATTCCATAATACAATCATTGATAGTGTGACGTATAGATAAAAATTACAGGAAATTCATTTAAACGACGTAGAGAATCAAGAATATAAACATTATGTGTGGATGTATGCGTCTTTTACGCATGTTTAGTAGGAATGACACGTTTAAAGAGGAATGTTTAGATTATAACTTGTCGAAAGTTATTTTTTCCAAATTACTGAGTACGACATGCATTTTGTACAATACAATACAATACGATAGAACCTTATTTATATACCTGAAAATTACGGTCGCGTCGTATCAACGATACGAACAAGAGTTAATGCTGAGCCTTTATTATCCGAACTATAATCGAGAGTAATTTCAATTGTATTGGATCGCCCGGAAAATTCGTTCCGATTCTTAAGGAATTTGGTCGACATGAAAGATCATATTGAAAAGTTTTTCGCCGAAAAACCTGAGAGGTTGTGGAAGGATGGAATATTCAAGTTGCGTGAAAAATAGAGAAAGGTTGTGAAACAAAATGGCACTTACATAATCCCATAAATATATATCAAATCGGAATCGAAATGTAAATTGGAACGAATTTCCCAGGCGACCAAATACATACATGTACAATCAAATATTCTTATAACAAATATACTAATATATATAATTATCTGTTTTAATCCAAAATACTTTCAGAGATTTAGAGATTTTAATATTTGAAGAAGAATATTACGTATATAATAAGAAGAATTGGAGTGAGTGCTTTAGATATAGTGAGCCATTATTATAGGAACTACATATTCGGCTATTCGAAATGCCTTGTCCCCAATCCATACAGATAAACGAGGTTCTACTCCATTCTACTATTGACAAATCGCCCGTTTACGTGTTGACCTTCGATACTAGTTTAGCTAACCTTTCCGCCCTAATTACCCTATAATTTAGCGTGAAAATTACTGTTTTCGTATTTGGAACATCCATAAACATCTGGACATTTTGGTCAATTTGTAAATAGTATTTGCATTTCAACAAAGTGTACAAATTAATGATGAATGATTATTTACAAGCAATATTTACCACCTTCTCATGGAATTGGAATTATCAGATTAATCATTAAATCAAATTTAATGTTCATCTTAAAAGACGTACATAAGAACAATATATTTTACTGTTTACTATATGTATTTCTACATGCTACTATACATACATTCACATTTAAATATCATTATCTGCATTAATGTCGAGTCCGATAGTCATCTGCTATTCGTTATCTTAATTGATCGAATTGTCTACCATTAAAAAAAATTGATGTGACTTATGGTTCAAAAATGAAAGAACTGGAAAGAAAAAGCCTTGCCCACTTAAATATTTCAAGATATAATCTTGATGCTTCGTCATACATCAAACATATCGTTCCTCGTTCATACATTTCGAACACTAAATATGTTTATGTGTAAATATTCTTTCAAAAACTATTTTCATTACTTTGATATTATTATTGTATTACAAAAGATTTTTAGGCAATGACACATTCTAATAATCAGAAATCAGACCTATCCACTATTCAATATCGATATTGTAAAAATTAATCTATTTTAGCTTGATACCGAATGAAAATTAATAGATTCTATAAAAACAACATTTCTTATAAGATCCACAACTTCATGATTTAATTATATGCAGTTCTTCTGCGATACGTTTACATTTGTAATGTACTTATATATACTTACTTGTGATGGCTCGATTCGTTCGAATATCAAAATAGTTATCTAAACCTGCAAGTTCCTGTTCCATGATTTAAAACCAGTTTGTAAAGATCGAATATTTGGCAAGTACAATGAATAAACTATTATTTCTTGTGAATAGACTGCGGATTTTTATGCATTTAACCATAGAAAATTAGAAAGTACAAAATTACACAGAATGCGATATATTTGATAGATAAATCAATTGTTTAATTGATAGAAAATTTTCTATCGAGATTCTATATTTAGAACGAACCTTCGGTATTAGATTTGATTCGAATTTATAAGTACCTTTTGAACTTCGCATTACTATCACTAATCACATGTTTCAGCATATCTCTACCGCTTTAAACGTTCTATACATTGAAATAACACAATATGTATACAATTCCGCAACAAACTTTAGAATAGGTCGTCAAAGAGTTAGTTACCAACATCCGGTCGTAGTAATAGCTTTTTAGCTCTGAAATGTCCGCTCCTCTGATCGCTATTGTCGTCTTAATGCGACTTCATCAAAGTTGCTCTAACTCGTTATCCACTGACCTTTGCACGCGTTATGCTAATTGTAAGTGTTCATTTGAGAGTTCCTTTTGGTAGTTTCTCTCGAGAATACTGTCGAATTTTTTTTTTATTTAATTTGTACTTTACGATTTATCCAACTGGACATTCGGTAAATTTTTCTAGCTTTACTGCTAACTAACATATAGATAGCTACTCCCAGCTATCTTTGAATTTTATTATATTTCTTTAGTGAGGTCGGTGGAGTGTTTTATCTTTAGTCTTCTTTATATGAGAGTTTTGTTCGCTTCAACAGCAAGCTGGTTTGGATGTTTCGTCGTTCTTTCTTTGTATTTTTTTGCGTACCTGCCGATTTCTTCTTTAACCGTTGGTATTTTTAGGTCTTTGCGTATATCTTCGTTTCTGACATACCATGAGGCGTTGACTATTGTTCTGAGTATCTTCGATTGTAGCGATTCTAGTTTATTTATGTAACATTATGTGTGTATATTGCTGCTGTCCCCCATAGTGGTATTCCGTACGTCCAAATTAGTTTTATTATCGTCTTGTAAATTTTTAGTTTATTTTACATGCTGAGTTTAGAGTTTCGACTAGTTAGCCAGTACATCTGTCTTCTTCTTATCCATATTTTGTCTAAAATTAATTTAGTATGTTGCTTCCATGTAAGTTGTGTGCCTAAGTGGAGTCCTAGGTATTTAACTTGTCTTCTTTGTGTTATGTGCATGCTATTCCATTGGATATTGATAGTTTGTTTTCGTAGTTTAAATATAATATGGTTGCATTCACTCGGATTTACTTTTATTTGCTTTCCTTGTAGCCATTTTTCTATTTTTGTGATATGCTCCTGTAGTAGTCTGCCTGACTAATACGGCCGTGTCGTCCGCGAATGTCAGTATTTTGCTATTGGTAGTTGTTGGTGGCGGCCATGTATAGTGTGTATAATATTGGTCCTAAAATACTTCCTTACGGTACCCCTGCATTGATCTCTTTAACTTCAGAATATATGTCCTTTATTTTTTCTACGATGGTTCTATTGCTTAGGTATGATTTGAGTAAGTGGTGGATTTGTTCCAGGAAATGTTTTTTGATCGTTTGTAAGAGGTTTCCATGGTTCACTTTGTCAAATGCTTTCTCGATGTCCACGAAGAGAGCTGTACAGTATTGTTTCTTTTCTACTGTTAGTAAATTTTCGTTTGACGAGCCTGTGCATTTCCTCGATCGTGAATTGTTTGTTTCTCAATCCAAATTGGTGATCTTACTGTCGAATTGTGTGCCCATTTGAGAGTACCTTGGTAAATTTCTACTCTCTGGCAGACAGCAGAAAACTCGCTGAGAGCTTAGTACCAACTAGAATTCCCAAAATCGTACCCATTTTAATAAAGGAAGAAAAATTAATATCAGATCACCAATTTGGATTCAGAAACAAACACTCAAGTCAAAATAGTTAGCAGATCGCTTGCCACCAGCAAACTATCTTTCACCTCACAGCTTGACGATTTCGAGTTGTCAACTATCGATTTTCTAACATTCACTCAAGCACCCTGTTCGAGGTCCCCATCGATGCCTCATTCTACTCGTAAATTATGGTAAGGCTAAATAACGACGGGTTATAGGCCATAATATCGTTAAGAAAATGTGTTGTCGCTGATATGCTTTTAAAATAAAACAACAGTCATAATGAATATCTCAGAGCTGATTTTCTGGCGTGAGAAACTTAATACATTCCTACATGGAACAATGGAAAACATCGGCCAGCGCATAAAAATATATTGATATGTATGATTTTACAATATTTAAAAAAAACTTAATTGGCCTCTTTAGTTTCGACGTGTTTCAAAAGTTTCCTTTTCCTTCTTTGTACATATTTCCTAACTTTGCCTAACTAATAACCTAACCTAACATTTCCTAACTTTAAAAGAGAGCAACAGTAGTGCGTTATATTTATATGGGAATCGATTCCTTGTAATTTTAAAAACTTACCTACTATTATTAACGTTTGTTTTATATAATTCACTCTGAATGTATAGATATCAATAGAACTCATTTTTCATATTTTAATTTTATATATGAAAATCTCGCGAAAAAATGGCCTTGAGAAAAAATTCTTTCCACCGTTACATTTATCCCTTCACATAAGAGGCAGACATTTAGTTGATTTCATTTAGTTGAGACACGTTAGATATGTAGTAAATACAATAGTAAGTAGTAAAATATATTATTACCATATCTTTTAATGGATAATCTAAATTTATAGTTTGCTAATTCATTCATTATTAATTTGTACAATTTACAAATCGGTATACTATTCTGATACTAACTACTGGCAAAGTTATCGTCAAAACATTTTATTCAGCGTTTTATTAGAAAAAAATAAACTAAATAGACCGATTAACATGAAATCTTATCATCTAAACGAGTTAATTTATGTAACAATATTTCCTCTAAAGATCAATCTTCTCTTTTTCGTCGTACCACTTATCATACCGCTTACTGTTTTTAGCAGTTTTCTTATCTACGGAATGATTCTGATATCTCAACACGACTTGAAGAAATAAACACAGAGAAGTTGAATCATTTGAAAAAAAAAAAATGTTTCGCAACCCATGCTATTTGTCTACTATTCTTTGCATAATTAACGTCACTAACTTAATAATATAATAATATTATTATACGATATATTATAGAAAATAACTTACAATCTTCTTAATTTCTCTTGATATTCACGGTGTAACGTAAAAAAACGCTTCCTCCTCGTTAAACTTTCACCGATGTTGAACGTGACAGCCGCAAATGACTTGACAGTGATCGACCATTTGTCTTCGAGCTTGCTTGAGCTGTATCTTTGACCATTGTAATTATCGGAAAAGTAGGCAGCACCCGATAACCCAAGATTATCATTTTCATTATCGGACAATCAGCATACAAACATGGAACCATAACAGCTTTGTGATAACGGATGGCCATCACTTGTATCTAATTGTTGAAAGTCAAAAGTCGATGGGAGGAGATACAATTCATGTAATATTTCATTTGACTTTATTTATCGGGAACTATTATAGATTTAATTAATTTGAATACTTTCGCGAATTCACTGCACGTACACAGAAAGTTTGCTCAAAAAACTGTTCAGTCAATTTATTAACAAGATACGCAGTTCCTAGTCATCAAAATAGCAATGTATTTAGAATTTCTCTTTTTTAACCACAATATTGAAAACAACTGTATAGAAGTTTACAGATCATCTTTATTTTCGTAACTAATTAAAAAAAACTGGCGACTATTTCCACCATGTCCAAGTGTACGTCAGCAGAAATTTATTACAAAACACGTACACTGCAATAAGTTATTAAGTTTCTTGTGTTTTCAAGCGTTCCAATTTTACTCGACAATTTTAGAAAATGTATTGCATGCAGCATTTTAGTAATGAGTAGATACATTACATAAAAAAATATATAAATAGTACCTATTTGCTTTATATCTCAAAACTTGTTAATGATCATTTCTTTCTGCGTATTTAATTGTAAAATCATGTTCGTGTGTTTTGGAACATTGTCATACGAAGCAAAATCATCATGTAAAATATCGTCTACTGAAAAAACTACTTTCTACTTTCTAATACATATATGTTGCTGTCTTTAATCGTTTGATAATAACGATTAAAATATAAAAATCGATGAGCGAAAGCAGTTAAAGAAATAAACCAATAAACTTAGAAAAAATAATAACGAAAATAACATTTGAGTATATCATCACGAGAAATATGGTATAAGTCACTTAAATGAAGATAGTGTGCTTCGTACTATGCAGTGCATAACATGTGATGAGTATATATGTATGTACTGACTGTGGATCCAAAGGACTTGACGATTTCTAATATTACTGTCATTAGTTTAGATCTGGGGCAATATCATATACTATTGTAAGAGAAATTAAATCCTCCCAACCCTAGAAAGACAGCCTTTTACTTGTTGCTAGACTACAAAAGATCATGTGTAACGGGTCTCTTGTGTCCGGCGCTTGTACATCATAAATTTGCAGCAAGCCTCAAGGAATTTTTCCTCGGACCGCACCTTCGCGAAGAGCTTTCTTTCAAGAGCTTTCTTTCAAGAGCTTTCTTTCCTTCGTCAATGAACGATCGCCGCTTGAACGGAATCACTCATTTATCAACCACGTAGAACATATTATTGTATTCGCCTTTCGTACATTTCGTCTAACCAATATATATGGACCAAGATATATATATATATATATATATGGGTCAAAATCAGAAGAAGGAGAGATTTTATTTTATCCTTAATTTAAGTACTATGTTTGAACTTCCTCAGTTTTCTTTCGACTGTCGAAGCATGCACACGTGTGTCTAGTGCCCAGTGAAGTTCACAATAAGTGACGACCCTGCGTCGAAAGTGAGTTGAAACAGAAACAAACCAAGTGTTTTCTAAACATACTCGTGGAAAATCCAACACTTCTCATCTCTAATTCAAATCGTAGCCTCTCGACTAGTTATTTCAATTTGACTTAACTAGCTTGAAGGAATAAGGAATAATAATAATAAAATAATAATAATAATAAGGAATAATAATAATAAAAGGATAATATCACCCACCTTTCAAACCACACCAACAGCATCAAAAAACGTAAACTTGATTCAATAAAAAAAAAAATGTAAACACTAGTCAGAACGAACCGACAACAAGATACATTATCACTCACAACAGATTCACAATATTACAATCTACAGACAATTCTATGCATATAGTTGAAGCATCAACAATTCAACACACACAAAAAATTCCTCCTCCCCCTCCAATCTTCATTGATGATGTTATCGACATTCAAACAATGATAAAGTCCATCGAGAAAGATATTAGCAAAGAGGATTACATACTAAAAATTAAAAACAATCAGGTTAAAATCCTGCCGGCCAATCCAGACTCCTACAAAAAAATAAAAAAGTATACTAAAACTCTGTTAAAAAGTTACTAAAAACTCTAAACGCAAACTTCTACACATATCAACTGAAACAAGAAAGACCTTTTCGTGTGGTACTACGCAACATCCACCACTCAGCTAACTTAGATGAACTGAAATTTGAACTCTTAAATCATGGCCATGAAGTAACCAACATTAGCAATATAAGATACAGAATCACAAAAAATCCGCTATTCTTATTCTTTATCGACCTAAAGCAAAAACCAAATAACAAGGAAGCCTATAGCATCAATCGTTTAATGAACTCGATAGTAAAAATTGAACCACCTTTTATAAAAAAAGAAATAGTTCAATGCAAAAGGTGCCAAAGGTACGGCCACACGCAAAAATATTGCAACCACAACCACCGCTGCGTTAAATGTGCAGGTATTCACCCTACAGATCAGTGCACTAAATCTTCAGAAACCCCAGCGAAGTGCATCCTCTGTCAAGGAGAGCATCCTGCGAACTATAAAGGTTGCACAGCCTACAAGACCTTGTATAATAATAAGTACCCCAAACTCAGAGTTAAGGACCTAACCAACCAAGCGCTTAATCCACAAAAATTCACTACCCCTTCAATCTCTTACGAACAGGTAGTTCAAGGAAATCAAAGCAGACCGAAAATCCATAGTGCTCAACCACAAATTAGTGTTCCCAGTTCACAAGACACGGATAACTTCGATAGACTTGAAAAATTAATCGTGAAACAAACAGAGCAAATAAATTACGTGCTATCATTACTTACAATCATCGTGGACAAATTAACATGCTCCGACGTAAAATAAAACCAATACGCATAGCTCTTTGGAATGCTAACGGTCTAGCTCAGCATAAATACGAACTAGAACTCATCCTAACACAACAAAACATTGACATAATGCTCATATCTGAAACTCACTTCACCGATAAAAATTATCTGAAAATAAATGATTATAACTTTTACCATACCCAACATCCCAGCGGAAAGATCCACGGCGGTACCGGAATTATCATCAAGACCAGCATAAAACACTATGAGCTTCCATCATTCCAGAATGACTATCTCCAAGCCACAGACGTAGCGATAGTAGATGGCATAGTCCAATCACTACATCAGCAGTATATTGTCCGCCTAGACATTCTATTTCTACGGAAAACTTCGATAAATTCCTCGAAGACCTGGGCAATAGATCCATAACTGGAGGAGACTATAACGCTAAACATACGCAATGGGGTAGCAGACTTATCACACTAAGAGGCAAAAATCTTTTGAAATCCATAAACGCCAACAGACTTAACTACCTCAGTACAAACGAACCCACTTACTGGCCCACTGATACTAACAAACTACCTGACTTATTAGACTTCTTTATAACTAAAAACATCTCGCCAAGATACATCCAAATAAACTCTTCGGTGAAACTTTCGTCAGATCATTCACCCGTCATAGCAACAATAAACTCAAAAATTATCGAAAACCAACCTAATGGTTTTATTCATAACCAACTCACAAACTGAAGCTCTTTAGGGAAGTATTCAATCATTCAACATCAGCCTCAATAACCCTAAAACCAAAAGAAGATACAGAAGAAGCAGCCACGGAATATTTATACACCAGCATAATAAACGCGATCCGTTCTTCCACCCCTACTAAGTGATTTATCAATAAACATGAATACCCCCATTACATATTAATAAAAATCGCAGAAAAACGTAGACTTAGAAGAGTATGGCGAAGTCATAGAACGTCTGAAGACAAGCGTAAGCTAAATAACGTAACAAGAAAACTAACCAAAATCATTAAAAATTACAAAAATGACTGTTTCCAAAAATATCTTGCTAATCTGTCTCCCACAGCTGACTCCAACTACTCACTATGGAAGGCATCCAGGAAACTTACTCGTCCTCCGCAAATAATCCCTCCAATTCGCTGTCCGCAAGGTGGATAGGCGCGTAGCCCTATACGAGAAGCCAACTTGTTTGCAAATCACCTAACTAATGTCTTCAAACCGCATTCCTCCACTATTGCCGCCGAAATAACTTCCAGATGTCTTCTCCTATTGAAGCTTTCTCATTTCTGGAAGTTATTGAATTAATACGTCGCCTAAACCCCAGGTAAGTATCGGGGCATGGACTTAGAAGTAACAAAGTTATTGAGGAGCTTCCCAAAAAAGGGATTGCTCTCATTATCCCTATTTTTAATGCAATTCTTCACCTTGAATACTATCCTAAGTCCTGGAAAATATTATTAATTATCCCTATCCCTAAACCTAGAAAACCAATACACGAAACTCGCTCTTATCGCCCAATTAGTCTTCTACCCACTTTGTCCAAACTATTTGAGAAGATGCGAACGAAATGACTCCTTCCACTCATAGAGGAATTGAAAACAATGCCGGATCATCAGTTCGGCTTTCGGAAGCAACATTCTACGATAGAGAAAATTCGTCGTCTAACTCATAAAATCAGCCAAGATTTAGAAAAGAAAAAATACTGCTCTGCGATATTCCTGGACATTCAGCAGGCGTTCGACAAAGTGTGGCATGAAGGACTTTTGTTCAAACTAAAGAAAATCCTACCACACACCTACTACTCTATCCTAAAATCATATCTAACCAATAGACTGTTCATGATTAAATACATATATATATATATATATATGTCGGAGATGAAAGGACACCGGGCCCCCCCCCGTTGTAATTATTTGGAAAAGCCTCAATACTGTAGTATCTACGAAATAACCCAGACACAGTCATTCGAAACTTGAGACAATGAGCTTAGGCTCGAGGCGACAACCGGTCGCCGAGCGTAGCCACGGTCACGGGATAAACATTCCACCTAACAGAGATATAAAGTAACATAGCTTTCCTTTAAAGAATTGGCAGTACAGACACTTGACAATAAGACATTCCAACAGCCCCGCAGCTCGCCACACACAGACCCCATTCTTTGGGCCAGATGATCACCAGATGCCGATGCATCGTTTACAGTTTATGTTCAGATAGCCTGAGGAACCGTTACAAATCTTAGGACTTAGTTAACTAAAGTCCTTCAGACTGACAAACAGTCTTTATTCTATCAGCCTGTAAATCTGTCACCTATTGCGGGAAGATATGGGAAACCTGATTTGGTCACGTACGACGTTGCCTGCTAGGAACTCTCTCTCTCTAGGGCGGCTAGCATCCTTTTCTAACCGCCAACATAGAAATTGACCAATTAACAGCAACATCTATTTCCCTCACCCTCCGAGTGGAGGCTTTCTTTGACGAATCCGATGATCTCGTGCCCTTAGGCACATCCCATCATAGTTTTCCTCTGCAGCGTCGTCGCGACGGAAAGTCATTCTTTTCTGGCAATCTCATTAGCTAAGAGTCAATCAAGCGTTCCTAGTATCACGAGTAGTAAGTCGAGTCCGACTTAGACTTTGAAGCAAAGTATATTCGTTATCCCGTGGACCGTGGATTCGCTATATCGAACCTAGGGCCATTGTCATTAGCGTCCAGTTACCGCGTCCGATCGTCAATCTTGTATCAGCCATACTTGTGTAATAAATATCAGTGCGACAACCATGAACAACACTGGTGAAGATTCATTATACGCCCCTAACGCCAACCCGACATATATATTATATTGTTCCATATACAGTAGCGGACAAAAGTTTAAGACGAAATGGAAGAAATAAATAATTGATTTACTTTCCATAAAAAATATAAATACAGTGTTCTACATTTGGTATTAACTAATTAGGCATTTGTTTATACACTTACAAAAAAAATTTCATTTTGATATTTTGCTCAGTAGCGAAGTTACAAAAAAAGGAACGAAATCTGTATAATATTTTGTCGGTCAAAAGTTTAAGACTACACAAAAAATATTAAGTTTTGGTAAAAAAATATGCACAATTTTTGTTTAAATTCAATATTTTGTCCAATATCCGTTATTTCTTATCACTTCGGTACATCTTCTTGGCATTGAATCTATTAATTTTTTACATTGATCTACCGTAATATTACTCCAAGCTGTTTCAATTGTAGAGTAAAGTTCATTCAAATTTTTCGGTTTATAACCTTGTACTGTCTTTTTTATGATGCTCCACAAGTTCTCGATTGGATTAATATCTGGTGATTGGGACGGCCACGGCAGCACGGTGATATTTTCTTCTTGAAAAAACTGTTTCACAACCCGAGCCGTGTGCTTCGGATCATTATCATTTTGAAAAATAAAATCATCACTCATATTGTTGCGTGCAAAAGGTAACATTGTGTTCTTGAGTATGTCCTTGTATTGAAAACGGTCCATAATTCCATTGATACGACATATCGGACCAGGGCCGCTTCGAGAAAAACACGCCCACACCATAACGTTGCCACCACCATGTTTAAGAGTTTTTAAAACGCACTGTGTTTTCAAACTTTCGCCAATTCGACGTCTAACGTACCGTACCCCGTCAGAAGAGACGCGACTGAATTTCGATTCGTCAGAAAACAATACCTTTTGCCAATCTTCACTTGTCCAATGCTTATGAGCTTTAGCAAATGCAAGTCGTCTTTTTCGATTCCTAGAACTCAGCAGTGGTTTCTTTTGGGGTTTTCGTCCTCTTAAGTTAAAGTCTTCTAATCTTCTCCTAACAGTTCTAGCACTAATTTGTGTATCGTTTTCATAGTTTATCTCCGCAGCAATATTATTTGCACTACGAAAACGATCCTTTTCGCTCAATCGATGAATCCGGCGATCCATTTTCGGTGTTGTTTTCCGTGGTCTTCCGTTTTTCGGTTGATCGCAATACATGCCTGTCTTTAAACATTTATACCAAGCTTGTTTACAAGCTGTTTCTGACCTGTTCACTATATTTGCTATTTCGGTGAAGGTTTTACTTTGCTTTCGCAGCCTTACGATTTGTTCCCTTTCGTTTTCAAGTAAATTCTTTGATTTACCCATAGTCTGTTCCTACCTAAATGAATTTTAAGCAATAAAAGGTACACTAAACAATGATTTTGACATTCCAGAATCAAAATGTTCAAAAACTGTACTCGTACTCACGTTTTACACAGATCGTCTTAAACTAATGTCCACTGTTTCCAAGTGCTAGGCGGTAACTAACTGTTGTAACTCCTACATTGTTTGTATTTAACAACTGACTGTCTGAGGTTACGAAGGTCAAACATACAGCTACGTTATTCCAAAGAGACAAACCGAATAGAAGAACAATATGCGTATAAGATGTTTGTAATCCGGTTTACAAATCATCGTCTTAAACTTTTGTCCGCTACTGTATATTGGTTAGACGAAGTGTACGAAAGGCGAATACAATAATATGTTCTACGTGGTTGATAAATGAGTGATTCCGTTCAAGCGGCGATCGTTCATTGATGAAGGCAGGCGAAGACTTTCCCTGCTCTCGAAAGAAGAGCGAATCTTCGAATCTTCGTGAAGGTGCGGTCCGAGGAAAAATTCCTTGAGGCTTGCTGCAAATTTATGCTGCAAATTTATGCACAAGCGCCGGACATAAGAGACCCGTTACACATGATCTTTTGTAGTCTAGCAACAAGTAAAAGACTGTCCTTCTAGGGTTGGGAGGATTTAATTCCTCTTACAATAGTATATGATATTGCCCCTGAGTGCATGATAGTTCTTGTTTCCGCTGATAGTGTGTGAGAAGATCGTGATCTCTCAACTCTCGCTGTCTGCTCATCGTACTCGGTATTGTGATGGGGAGAAGGCGCGCAAGGCGGTGCGCGTCTGCCGATGTCTCATTATTCCTTGTTTCGATTTCAATATTCTTATATTTAATATTTAAAAAACGCAATCCTTATCCTTTGTTTCCTTTAAGCTTTCTGTTCCTAATTCTATTTGCCTATAGTTGTGGCTCGTACTATTCGCGAGTGATGACGGATTCCTTTTCTGTCTCACGTTGCGGGTCGTATGAAGCGCGAGACGTGTCAACGATATTTCGACAAACAGTATATATTTTCAAATTTTCTATTTTCGTCTTTCCTTGCCACAATAGCAAATACTGGATCATAAATCACATCATATAACGGGACCGACATATGTAGATTGATTGTGAATGCACATCTGCCGACAATTTTCAATGTGTACTAGACTTTTATCTGTATGAATTTGAATTTTGTCTCTAAAATATACTAAAAACTGTTAGATTTCGGATGTGATGTCACACGTGTGGTGTAACATGTGATATGTCATAGTCTTTATTTATCAAATATTATATACTATCATTACATACTATTATATATATATATATATATGTCGGGTTGACGGCAGGGGCGTATAATGAATCTTCACCAGTGTTGTTCATGGTTGTCGCACAGATATTTATTACACAAGTATGGCTGATACAAGATTGACAATCGGACGCGGTAGCTGGACGCTAATGACAATGGCCCTAGGTTCGATATAGCGAATCCACGGTCAACGGGATAACGAATATACTTTGCTTCAAAGTCTAAGTTCGACTCAACTTACTACTCGTGATACTAGGAACGCTTGATTGACTCTTAGCTAATCGGATTGCCAGAAAAGAATGACTTTCCGTCGCGACGACGCTGCAGAGGAAAACTATGATGGGGTGTGCCTAAGGGCACGAGATCATCGGATTCGTCAAAGAAAGCCTCCACTCGGAGGGTGAGGGAAATAGACGTTGCTGTTAATTGGTCAATTTCTATGTTGGCGGTTAGAAAAGGATGCTAGCCGCCCTAGAGAGAGAGTTCCTAGCAGGCAACGTCGTACGTGACCAAATCAGGTTTTCCCATAACTTCCCGCAATAGGTGACAGATTTACAGGCTGATAGAATAAAGACTGTTTGTCAGTCTGAAGGACTTTAGTTAACTAAGTCCTAAGATTTGTAACGGTTCCTCAGGTTATCTGAACATAAACTGTAAACGATGCATCGGCATCTGGCGATCATCTGGCCCAAAGAATGGGGTCTGTGTGTGGCGAGCTGCGGGGCTGTTGGAATGTCTTATTGTCAAGTGTCTGTACTGCCAATTCTTTAAAGGAAAGCTATGTTACTTTATGTCTCTGTTATGTGAAACGTTCATCCCGTGACCGTGGCTACGCTCGGCGACCGGTTGTCGCCTCGAGCCTAAACTCATTGTCTCAAGTTTCGAATGACTGTGTCTGGGTTATTTCGTAAATGCTACAGTATTGAGGCTTTTTCCAAATAATTCCAACGGGGGGGCCCGGTGTCCTTTCATCTCCGACATATATATATATATATATAATAGTATGTAATGATAGTATATAATATTTGATAAATAAAGACTATGACATATATATATATATATATATATATATATATATATATATATATATTATATAATATATTATATACTATCAAAAGATACAAAACAAGTTAAAAAAGATTAGTGTCCGGAAACGAAGTTTTGTCAAAAAGTTAAAACACCAAACAAAATAAAATGAAACTATCATACACATGATCACTATTCAAACACTTCAACTAAGATATATCAACTAAAGTGAGTTTCTACGATTAAGTAATGTTTGGCAATTTGAGAAGCATTATGGCAGATAAGAAATTCAATATTTGTGTACAGCATTTACAGGAAGCTAATAGCTACTAACTAGGACTTTGACTCACTTGATTGTTTAGGAATTCACGAATTTATAACATTTTACAACAGTAAATGTCCTCATGCGCAAGGTCGTTAAATTCATTTTAACAAACACGATCGTACTTACTAAAGAAAAGATATGTATAATAGTTCCATGCGACGATGAAAAAATATTCATGCCAGTACGATTAACATGCAGAGTGCCAAGAGTTGATATTGAATCTAAATGGTGTATAATAGAAAATGTATTAAAATTATTGCATCGTTCCATTGATCTATTATCGTTTGAAAGAGAATATTCTCTTTTCTTCTCTAAAAAAATATAATAAATAATTAATTTCTCCTTCTTAGGCAACTTACAATTAGTTTAATTATTATATGATCAATCTCATACTTATCTACCTCGGACAGAAAAGCAAATATGAACTTTTCCATAGACCGTAATATTAAAATAGGTTCTTGTAGCACGGAACTCAATAGGTTCTTGTCTATGCTAACGCGCAACTCAACAGGACAGGTTCATACTTTTATAGGTTCTTGTATATGCTTGCATGTGCCACCTTTAGCACTTGACCGTATGGTGCAGCACTAGCCCAGAAAGAACCAGAATCATAAAAGTGAGTACACCCATTTCCTCTCTAATGATACGAATTTATATAATCGAAGTGCTTTTCTCATGTTCATGTTATAAAAAGTGACTCATAATTTAATTAAAAATGGCTACAAATCCCACAAACTCTTAAATACCTTTGAAAAAATTGTATTATAAAGAGAGAAGAAAATATATCATCTTTTACAATAGTTGTAGGTATCTTCATAATGTTATATCTCGAAATATGTGTACATAGAAATTATTATACATACATATACATATACAATGCAATTGTTTCATACAGAGTACCTCACTTGAATCGGATATTTAAACTATTTCTGTTGCTGTTAAAGATGAAAAGAGATAATTCAGGGCAATTTAAATAGATTTAAAGCACGCATTTGGACTCTTACAATTAAACCACATTTATAACATAAGGAACAATTACTATCTCACATATAAATGTAAAAATGCATAACAAAATTAAAGATTGAAAATTTTTGGGTTATTTCTTTATAAGATGCAATGTATTATTACCTTAATCATAATAAAAACGTGTCCCTAAAATCATTTTAAAGATTATTTGTTAATGACGAAATGTGTTGTTATATATTTGCTAACAAAGGAGAAAAAATAAATATAATATTAATTAATGGTAGAGTTATATACATGGCTTTCTGTAGAAATTTATTGATCTGTCGAACATGTAACAAAATATGCTAATTTACTATTTTTATATTGTATCAATTTAAATTCATTTTACTTGTACAAGATCACTTCAATATTATGGTATAGTCATTTATTGAATTTGTCTTGTTACTAACTAATAACATTGCATTATAAAGAAGCAAATATTATCAAATACAAGCTTTAAAACCATTAAAGTTTTTAGCAAATTGTTTGTTACCTTTAATAGCAGAAAGAATAATTTGGATGTTTAATTTAATTGAAATACCTTGTATAAACTTCACTATTCATAGTTGCAAATAAATTATATTGCTTTTACAATTTAATAATTGCAAGTAATAACGTATTTGCTGATATATTTTTATGCTGATAAAATTGTATCATATTACAGATTATAATTATTGTGTATATAGTAAATTATAAATTCTTACAGATAAAATGGCCAAGTCGGACAATTTTAAAGATCATGTTAAGATAGCTGAAGAAAATATTGTTGTACGTATGTGCATTTATATTTATTGAATTTAAACTTATAGATATTAGTAATATTTACTTCATTTCATTTTCTTTGTTGTTAAAAACTGTAAAAAACTGATTTTGTTGCATTGCTATTACAATGTATATCTCAAAAGGCTTTGCTTTCCATTTTGTGTTAACACTCCTATTATGTTTCATTTATTCTGGTAACTGAACTATTATATGAAGTGTGGTGATGCTTTGAAAGAATACCTTGAACCTAGATTCGAGTGTCCTATTTGTTTAACTTGGCTGCGTGATCCAGTTTTAACATCTTGTGGTCATAAATTTTGTTCGCAATGTATATACACTTGGCTTCAGTAAGTTATATTTCAAGATGTTATAAAGTAACATGCATAAATATGTATATATACATATAACATATTATATTTATATTTTATATTTATGAATCCGATTTTTATATTTTAGAAAAGAAGGTGCTTGTTGTCCAGTTGATAGCAAAAGTTTAAAATCTGAAAATGATTTATTCAGAGATTTATATACAAGCAGAGAGATATCACAACAACGTATACCTTGTATCTATCAACAATTTGGCTGTGAGATTAAAATGTCCCCAATGGATATGGAAGCACATATAAATGGATGCTCATATAAAAGAAGTCTGGCAGATTCACAAACTGTCTGTTGTTCCTTTAAGAATGTTGGTTGCATGAAAACTTTTCATACTGAAGAGGATTTACATGCACATTTAGAAGGAAATATAAATATCCATTTAATTGTTAGTTTATTTTATTTGATACAATCATATTTTGTTACAATATAGAAATGACTTTCCATCTATTTCATAGATGATCCTGAACATATTAACACAACTATCTGTTTCAAAAAATAACATTAATGCTATAGCTGCAGAATCTAAATTATGGGATCCTCCACCAAAAAATACAACTTCTATAGAAAAAAATGAACCACCAT
Organism: Bombus pascuorum; assembly: GCF_905332965.1. Lineage (NCBI taxonomy): Eukaryota > Metazoa > Arthropoda > Insecta > Hymenoptera > Apidae > Bombus > Bombus pascuorum. Next base: position 41,409 of record NC_083495.1, on the reverse strand, counting down.
TAGAATGGCAACACTTATTAAAGTAAATTCTTTTTGCATGCTATTGTATAAAAAATTTCTATAGGACATGTTAAATACTTTATTGTAATTAAATATATTATCCTCTATTAGGAATTTATATGAAAGGATAGTGGTGCTGGAACAAGAAAACAAGGAACTATCTATAACCATTTCTAATTACAAAACTCAACTCACAACTTTGCAAACTTCTTTACGATTTAGCCAGGAAGAAATATCTTTACGTAGTTGTAATGGAGTTTATATTTGGAGATTACATTGTTTTCATGAGAAACTTGAGACCATGATGAATGATTCATTAAAAATGTTTTATAGTCCTGGCTTTTATACGAGTCCTAATGGTTACAAGATTTGTGCTAGAATTAACATATCTTCTAAAGATCCTGAATCTCTGTCACTCCTTCTGCATATAATGAAGTCAGAAAATGATGATGGTCTAGATTGGCCATTCAATGGAACAATGTACTTTGTTTTGGTTCACCCAGATAATCGGGAGAAAGATATCCGAGAAATAACTTCATCAAGACCAGATCTTGAAGCATTTAGAAAACCAATATGTGAACTCAATAAGCGTAGTTTTGGTTATACAGAATTTGTGCGAATACGAGATTTACCTGATTTTTTGGAAAATGATTGTTTAATTTTCAGGATAGAAGTTCATGTTTATGATAAATTTAAAATATCAATATAATTAAAAAATGTTCGTGACATTGGTTTTTTTTCTTGTCTAAAATTAGAGCCGTTTTTAAGAAATTTACTAGAAATTTCCATCCTTATGTTAATATAGCAAGTAAAAATTCATAAGAAACATTTGAGCATATGAAATGTCTAATTTACATAACAATATGTTAAGTATTATAATGATATTCATATTATGTATTGTAATACATTTTATAAAATTATACAATCATTCAGATAACAATTCTTTAAAACTTTGATTTGGCACAAATACGTATCATTTAACCCGGAACTTGAATAATATAACACATTCAGGTACATTTTTATAGAACCAGCAATTCCACTCATTGAATGAATTATGACTCATTGTCAAATAGAAGACAAAATGGCAAAGTAACTCAGAGTGTAAATTACGTTAAAAACGCTTAATTTTAGATGCGAGTAACTCTTGAACCGCTACATTCCTGAAGTTAAAGGTCGAAAACTAATAAATGACACAAAAAAAGACTATAATTTTGTGTTTCCTAAAGTAAAGTTTAAATTCGAAACGCATCCATTCGAAATCATATAAATTTGCATTTTTATCGAAAAGTACGCACTTGATTCGATTGAATATCTTAAAGTTGTACTGAAAAGAAACGTATTTATTTTAATGTAAAAATCTGTTGCCTTTTTATGCATATGAAATATTATGCGTGTTTTGTAAGGAACTGTAATCCGTCCTGTAATGTGATCAAAATTAATTCTATTTGTCTATAAATATTTAATCGAAATAAAACTTTTAATCCACATATATATATATATGTATTATACTTAAAATATTTTTCCTCGAGATTTCGGAAACATATAACAATATATTTTAGATACATACATACAGTATCGGACATATACCTTTAAATATACCAATTAATTAAAAATTTAGTAATCTTATAGGACTGTTCCATCTTCCCCAAAGACGATAATTTTTGAATATGTTATAAAAATCAACCTTGTGAATTTTCCCTTATGCACATAACCACCAGTCCCGTTTAATTTCCAAGCATTCATAAAGAACTGTTGATATCACTACAGTATATTTCTACCTATGGCTATCCGCTCGTGGTATTATATACACCAATTTGGTCGCCGGCCGTTTATCTTCTGTTTGTAACTGAAGTTTGGACGGGCGTAAAAATCCAGTGCACAATGTATATGAGAGGCTGCACGAAATGTCTATTTCAATTAAATTCAATTAAAAATGAATATAATCAATGTATTAATTTTATGATTAGGATAAATTTTCCAATTCGGCCGCCTCGTGGCGTCCGACAATACTTATCAATATCTCAAAACGCGTAAAATAATAACGATTACTTTATCTCGTAAAATAATATCAATTATTCATTTGCCTATTATTTTTATAATTAATTTGTTATTATTATATGCAAACGGCATAAAATGATATTAAAATAGATTTAAAGATCTACCCCAAACCCAATATATTGATGATTTTCATCTTAACACGTTGACATCGGCGCCAATATTCATGGTTTTCTCCGTGGGGCGGCGCCCGAATTCACTATCTACTTCGTGAGACGACAGTGGGTCATATTGTAAATAGATGTAAAGAAAGTTGTAAACGCATTTCTAGAATAAAAGGTAGAGAGTATGCCGCGAAAAGAACCAAAAAAATAACAACATATTGTGATTGTTGTAAGAGCCAGCCGGCACTCCGCCTAACTTGTTTTAAAAAATTGCATGATGAAAGGAAATAATTATGTTAAGTTTATAATATTCAATTGTTATGTTTTCACTATTGTATGTCTGCTTATAATGTTGAGATAAGATAATATAAACCTATTTTATACCAATTTTGTGAAATACATGTCTGACCCACCGCCGGCGTCAACGTGTTAAGTGAATTATAATAGACATTTGTTGCATCCTCGGATGTATACATTGTGCACGGTTCCTTTATATTCGTCCGATTCACAGTTACAAACAGAAGATAAGCGGCAACCAAACTGACGTATGCGGTCAAATAGACGCACAATTACAAGCAGAAATACACTACAGTGATACCTGCAGTTTTTTGCAAATGTCTCGGAAGTTTCTGAAGTCGAGTCTATAATTATATGTATAGCAAAAAGTTATTCAAACTGTAAAAAGCTTTACGACATAGTGAAAAATCATCAATTTTTATACGGAGTGTAAAACTGGAATAAAATCGCAGATTCGTTCTTGAGCTTCTCTGTAATGATCACGTATAGTTTCTCTGTCCCTATTAAATTAATCCCTATAAATTATTGATTAGTAGCTATTAAAAATTATTTTATGAAACAAATGAAATTATGTAGTAAATAAATTCAACAATAATAATATACCGTTTTGCATAGTATGCTATAATGGACAAGTAGGACACTAACTTTAGATAATACTTTTTTTTATCTTATCTTAAGGTATTTACAATCAATTCCTCTTAGGAATTTGCTGTCTTTATTTCATGGCATATAGTAACAAGTTGAATCCTGTCGTAATTATTTATTGTACTTATGTTCAAAAAAGGAGATTTGCCAGATCTAGCAAATTATGTCATTTTAATCTGAAAACACGGATAACATATCCCATATTTTGGGATTAACAGGTAGAAATATAAGGAAGGATCTCGAAGATTATTAGAATGTGTACGATTTCATTGTATTGTAATTCGCTAATAAGTATTACAATTGAATGTAATTTTTAATTTAAAAAAGTAACATTCTAGTTACATTTTATGTAAGCATAATTCAAGATATCAGTCATTTAAAAAGAAATGTGGATACAGAACTGAGTACGCACGCTTCCTTCTAGGTTTCTAAAACACGCAGAGATATGAAATGGTAAGGTTAAAACGTCTTTTTTTTCTTTTTTATTATTTAATTTGTACTTTACAATTTATCCAGCTGGACATTTGGTAAATTTTTCTAGCTTAATTGCTAAATAACATGTGGTTCGTTAAGCGAGATATCATCTTCGAGTTTTTCTATTTTATTTCTTTAGTGAGGTCAGTGAGGTGTTTTCTCTTTAATCTTCTTTATATCAGAGTTTTGCTCGCTTCAACAATCAGCTGGATGCGTTGCCGTCCTTTCCTTCTGTTTTTCTGCGTACCTGTCGATTTCTTCTTTGACCGTTGGTATTTTTAGGTCTTTGCGTATATCTTTGTTTCTGACATACCATGGGGCATTGACTATAATTATCTTCGATTCAGTATCTTCGATTGTAGCGAGCCTAGTTTATTTATGTGGCTCATTAATGCTGTCCCCCATAGTGGAATACCAATTCCGTACGTCCAAATTGTTTTTGTTTGTTTGTCATTCTGTAAATTTTTAATTTATTTTCCATGCTGAGTTTAGAGTTTTGACTAGTTAGCCAGTACATCTGTCTTCTTTTTATCCGAAGGTGAAAACGTGAGGCTCGTTTTCTCAGGGACCGTGTTCTCTTTATGTGACGTCAAATTTAAACCTTTTCGTCAACATCTAAACCGCTCTGCCTTCTCGGGTAATTAAATTTCTAACAACACTGCAAGCGTATATGTTACACTATTGCCATACCCACATATTTTCGCGAACACAGGTAATTAAGTTGCTTCTAAGATAAATGCATAACCCTTTAAATACAAGAACATTTCCTATCGTTGTCTAGTTTTGTAGTTCCTGAATCTTCGATGGCGTTGTCATGCGAAGCAAAGATTATTTCGCAAATGTAGCAGGCATTATTTTTCATCCGTATGTCTGCCGTATAATTAAGATACGAGTCAGAATCAAGCACATTAAATATGTAACACTTCCAATAGATTTGTGAATGAATGAAAAATCAAGAAATAAAAAAATAAAAGATATGAATAAATAAAATAAGTTTCCATATTGACGTTTCTAATCATAGAAGTCAAAATTTCTGAACTCAAGATAATGTGAAAATCATAGTTTAGTAGAATCATTGAATTCATTTTGGAGTCAACTATAACTCTATCAAATTAAGAATATATAGTGTCATTTGCAAAAATCAAGCAAATTTTTTTATTGTAGTTTGTAATCAAATCGACACTGATCCTTTGTTTTAAACAATTTCTTCTGAGATTAATATACCTACTAATATACCTACCTATACTCCCTGTACATACGATAAGTATTCAAACAGTTCCATTACATTACATAGCTATAAAATGTTGATTAGATAACAATAATACATACATATGTATATAGTTGCCATCATACTTATATATACAAAAATATACTTATGTACTTTGTTCTAGTCTATTAACTTGTAAAAAAGTGGGTTTAGTAGAACAAATAAGTAGTAGCAAACGTATCAGAATATAAACAGTGTTACATCTACTTTGTCAGTAAGAATTAAAATAAAATGCAAGTGAATATTATACTTATTATATTTATTTCTGCTTCGTTATTTACGGGTATTGTTGGACTACTAATCATTTATATGGAAGCCTACCTGCCTATTTTAATAACTCGTTCTTTTCGTTATGGTAAATACTCTATTACTTATCAATCAATAATTAAAAATGCAGAAGTACCTAAAAAGTGAGTAATAATAATATTATATGTTAATTAATTAATATATTGGGCACTTTGTTGAAAAACCCATGGATTTGGACAGAACACTTTTTAATCATTTTGTTGTGACGTACATATAACAAGAGAAATAATAAAAAAGATTGGATGAATTCTATTGATTTTAAGAAAAAATAAAGTACTGTTGATATTAATAGGTGTCAGCTAGATTAAGCACATTATATACATTTATGATATTTAAAAATCGATAATTTAATTAAGAAAGAAATATTGTTAGCATATTCATGAACAATATTAATATACGGATGCATTCGCATATTATTTTTCTTCTTATATGTATGTCACAACAAAGTGATTAGAAGAAGTTCCATTAAAATCCCATCAACTGAGAAAGTAGCTTTTCAACAAATTCATCAATATATTATTAGTTAATTACAATATTTTTGAAAAGTAATCATTTATAACATTGTAGATGGTTTAAACATTTTTATGTTTTGGCTGCACCAGTTTCAAGTTATATCTTATATTTAGAAATTTGTAAATTTTTATGGACGGGCAATAGTCCCAAAAATGTTATATGGATATTAAATATATGTTTGGGATCATTCAGACAAGCACTAGGTAAATATTTAAATGCTATTGAATTTTAAATTTATTTATTAAAGTCTGGATAAGTGCTCAAAAATAAATCGCCGAAAATTGAAAGAGAAATAAATTCGACAATTGACTTGATTAAAAGAAATATGTATATCGGTATGTGAATGACGACGGAATATTTAGGCGTAGATCATTAGGCGTAAAAATTAGGCGTAAAAAGCTAATAAAAATTATCTTTTATTAGTAAGCATTTCCTTTAACAAATGGTTTGCAGTATCATCAGAAAGTACATTTATAGCAACTCTACTTTTAACTTTACACTGCTGGAAACGATTTTATGAAACATATTTTGTAAATATCTTTAGTGATAATACGATGAATATTAGCCATTACTTAATGGGATACATACATTACATAGGAACTTTGGTATGTATCATAGGTGAATCTAATGGTTTTGTTGAAGGTAATTCAACACTTATAAATATCAGATTAAAATTTATTTTTAATCAATTGAGCCCAATTTCTTTTAAAGCTGTATGTTCCTCATATAGGTTCAGAAGGAAACTTTTCCTGGAGAAGAATTACATATTTACAACTAATATGTGCTATTATTTGTGTATTATCATCATATGTACAACTCAGAACAAATTTTATTCTTAGTAACTTACGATATAATAAAGATAGAAAAATTACTTCCACAGCATATAAAATACCACATGGTGGTCTGTTTGAGTATATATCAGGTGCATTGCAACTTACAGAGATAATTATTTATATACTACTTTCTATTATCTTATGGCAAAGTACTAATTTTCATTATATTACACTTTGGGTTATAATTAATCAGGTAAAAATATTATATAACATTTTTAAAGTATGTATGTAACTTTGAATTAATAATTTCTTTTTTTATTTTAGACTGTTACTGCTGTACTGACTCACAAATGGTATATACAAACATTTAAAAATTATCCAATGTCGCGAAGAATTTTACTTCCTTATATTTTTTAAGTGTGACAAAATTCTTTTTATATACATATAATGTTATTACAGAAATCTTAATTATATTTACCAAGCAATATTATAATTAAACGAAAGGAGTGAAATAGTTATTCTTCTTAATAATGTATATGTTTATATAACATTTGAAATAAATTATATTAAGCAATATATACTTCAGTGTGGCTCTGGTAATTCTAAGTCCACATAAACCTGTAAGTCTACACCATCACTATTTTCTCATAGTTCTCACATGTTATGCCCTCATAATATCTCCAGCTGCTAATGATCTTGCATAATTGATGTGACTTAAGACAATAATAAAACAAATAATATGATTCTAAATATTAATTTATTTTACATTACGTACAAACAAATGTAAATTATGATTAAAATACAACACTTTAACAATAATTAAAGCTAAAGTATTTATTCAATTCATTATTTGTATCCTAATTTTTAATCTTGACAAATAAGTGAGAAATTTTCTTTGCAATATATACAAATATTGACTTCTTGTATATTTATTTATTCTTTCACTTGAACAGTAAGCTGAAACAAATAATTTAATCCTCTCTGAGATACGAGATAATAGTAATTCTTAGAAAAATATAAAAAGTGGAGTATATTGATATATTTATTCAGAATTTTTGCATGCATCACAATAATTAATGTTTTTATAAATATATTAATATACACCAACATGGAAATATTTTATCAATTAAGAATAAAATACAAATTAAAAAATATTTTATTTACCTGTACGGATAGCCCTGTACTTTGTTCCTAAATATTGATAACAGTAAACTAAAAAAGATAGCGACTAATCCAGCGCCTATTGCTGCGAATATTCGTCGCTTTTTTACATCACCTTTACGTGAAGCGGCTTCAGTCATTAATATCATACCCAGTACCACTGCTCCATCTTATTACATTTTGTTAAGAAAAATATTAGCTATATATCTATGCATTGAGAAAGCCATGGCAAGGTCATAACAACTGTATAGTACACAAACCATAACATTTCACTGTCGAATATTTACGATTTAAGAAAAGACAAATCAATTTTAGCATTAATCCTTTATGAAATAAAAGAAATAGACCTTATTGAAATTTAATATAGTTTTATGACCAACATTTTTCAAAAATAGGAAATGTTTGATGATTTAGTAAAAACCTTGATTTTTGTATTACTTGATTAAGTACCATATATAATACTATTTGTTCAACAAATGCCTAAGGGTTAAACTAGATTAAAATTTATTTTATGAATCAATTGTACACTTTAATAAAAAGGATACTCAAAATCATAACAATGTATGTTTCTAAAATAAATTGGCCTTGAGAAGAAGCGTGTATGTAAGCTACGTTTCCACTGGGTGATCTATGTATGAAAGGTGGACCTCTAATATGATTCCACATTTGTCCAGATATCATTGTAAGCGTAAAGAACTGTTTTAAAAAAACATTAGAAGATAAATTGTCATTTCAATGAATATATTTATACCATGACTATTACCAATGCACCAAGACCCCATATTGTTTTATTATAAATGAAATCTAAATTGTTACGCCTCAGGTATAAAAATCCTCCAATAAGTACTAGCAACATTATTATTGCCACTGTGCCAGAATAGTTTGGTGGTCTAAGTACTCTAATCTATAACACATCTTGAACATGTTAATATGATTCTTACTGATTAAATACTCATACATATATATATATACATATATAAATACCTGAATATCAGTACGTTCAGATATCCACTTTGCAATTGCTTCCGCTGCAAATCCTACTCTTTGAATATCCATAGTATCTGCAGGTTTTGGTTTGCCTTTTGGTGGAAAATGCATATATACTGGTGCAGTATTTAATCGCATCTATTGTAAATACATTTACATTTATTTCTCACATATTATATTCCTATATACATAGTGTGTCACAGGCAAAAATTCCGCCATGTGTTTAATAGATTATTCTGAATCAAGGTCATATATACTGAGACTTGGTTCATGTTCTTTTGAGATAATTGTTGTTCACTTTGCTACATTATCAATTACCACAGTTTCAGTTTATGAAGTAATCTTCATTGATGTTAATAATCTTGTATACAACCTTATTACAATCTCGTACTGATATTTCCAATTCTTCTATGTCAGAAGTGAAATATGATCATGATATGGAAGCCTAATAAATAATAAAAATCGATTTTATGCTAAAAGCATTACTACCGAAAGGAGACAGATTAGATATTTTTTACTCTTCTTAATGAATACTATAAGTACTATAAGTCCTTTAAATATTGGTCCCTGTTTCTATTAACATATATAATTTTTATGATTCAGAGTAACCTATCAAATATACTATGAAAATTATTTAGTTTCCTTCTGGAATAACCTGTATAAGCATAGATGTATTACATACCATTTGAAAAACATCAGATCCTTCATCAAAATCTACAGATGCAAAGAACAACTTCTTAGAATGAGATTGTAAATATCTGAATGAATTCGCTACTATTACAAATTCATCATTTGCATGCCTGACAAAATAAAAACATAAAAAGGCTAATTAACATTAAATGTAGTAAAGTTTGGAGATAAATTAATATTAAAATTACCTGCATATGTGGCATTGTCTTTGAGGTGCCATAGCTGTAAACATTACAACAACAGAATAATTTCTTGGTGTAGTTTTAACATATTCTTTAAATTTTGCCCCATTGAACTTAATCACAGGTCTCGTCAGAGCTAATTCTGATAACTGCTGTACTCGGTCTGATAATGAAGAGCTAGGAGTCTGAAATATATTATTTTACTCATATTAAATATAAGAAAACTGAAATTTAAGTAAATTTTGAGTGATTGAAGGTTAAACATATTTTTGTTATGTTGAAAACTTGTATATTGCGTAAAATTATTAAAGTGAATTGTTAAAGAATTTAAGAAATTGAAAAATTAATTTGTCATTTCCATATGTATAACAATTGTAATAAAGTAATTAAATTCTCACATTTTTCATCCTGTATTGGCCATAAACATAATTTAAACTTAAAATAAGTCCCAACAGTACAATACTTGTTTTAAAATCCATTACAAACAGCATAAATTAATATAGTACAAATAAAAATGATCTTCTACCACAGCACGTTACAGCAGATAATGTACGAATCTTATTGGTCTATGCAATACAACGTGGCAAATTTTATCCAAATAAATAAATCAAAACTTTATTATTTACACTAACCAAATTTTTTTTATAAATTTATTTTTTATTTTATATATACATTGTATAATAATTTTTAAAATCATATATTCTATATTTTAAGATTTTATGTAACATTTGTCAGGAGCGTATACAAAAATTCTTGAACTTTAAATTTTGATATCCTAGTATAAAACCACAATTTAATTTTTAATTTACTTTTAAAAATTCCAAATATTTTAGATATCATAAATAACATATAATGTTATAAACATTAATTATAATCATAATAAAGTAGTTTAAAATATAAATTTGTAATTGTATATGTTAGTTGATTATATATTCAATTTATATATATAAAATAAATTGTCATTTAAATGTCGTCAGTAAATTGTCATTAAATTTATTTTTTAATGATCGAAGTTTTTGGTACGGGATTGGTTCATAGCAGAAATGTATCTATTATCTGATTGGTCAGTTACATAACACATGTCCGTTGATTCGTCATTTTACTATTGTTCAACTTGTATAACCGTTATTTCAAATCAGAAGGACCGGTGGAGTGAAGAAATGTTTGAATCCGACTAGGAAGTTAATGTCGTGACTAGTGCCTTTCCCTCTCATTCAAAGATTACAGTTCAAAGAGGGAAGTGGTGTAACGAACACCGTGAATAGTGTTTTCTTCGTACTAAAATCAGTGATAAGTATTAACATTATTTTTAAAGTTGTTAGTTTCTTGTTGTGTTCTGTTGTCAAAATACGTTAAAAACATTTCACAATGTCATTTTCAAAAGCCAGAATCCAAAGATTTAATGAATTTGAAAGTAAGTAAACATATATCTTTATAACTCTATTTTCCTTTATTGCCCATTATAATGTATGTTCTCTTATATATGTAAAATGATAGTAATGTTATTATTTTATAAATTTGTTGTTTTCATTACCTCCCTACTTTTTCGAAATTACCAAATGTTTTGTAATTTTTATATTTACACAATATGTACTTGGCGGGAAGTAAATAGAAGATATGTTAGAAAATATTAATATCAATATGAAATATTATTTATTTATATGTAGAAGTACATACATATACATATATTGGTTCTAGTGTCGTACATCCTTTATTGTTAACTAGTACAGTTGATTATAATGAACAAATTAAGTTTACTTATCAGAAAGTACAGTATAATGTATGTAGTATACATATTTAACAAATATAATATAATTTTTATAGTATAAATATAATATGACATTACAATATAATAAATTCTATTATGTTTCAGTATTGGAAAACAATTTTTCTTCTAAATTATGAGTCTTTTACTTGAGAAATAGTTGTCAAAGTATTAAATATTACTTGTATTATGTATTTATATATGAATTTATGTAAATAATAAATTATATCTTATTTTATAGTAATAAAAATAGAAGCTTGATAATATTTTTATATATTATATAGTAATATATGTATATTATAACAGTGTTTTATATATCATCTTCAAAAATTAATTTTTATTCAATGGATTAACAGAATTTTATTAGTTAACACTTGATTTTCTTGAACGAAGTCAATGGTAAAATTAAACTCATTATTTATTTCTATCTTTTACGTAACTTAAATTATAAATATATGTTATTGTAAATATAACTTAACATATAGTAGCAGAAAAATCTCATAACAAAAATAATGAATGATCGATCGTTTAATTATTATAGAATTATTAATGATATATCCTTTTTCTAGGCTGTGGAGCCAAACAATAAATATATATATATTATATAATATATAATTATATATAATAATCTATCAGAAAGGTAGTATTTAACTTACCACACACACAACACAACACACACACACACACACACACACACACACACACACACACACACACACACACACACACAGAGAGAGAGAGAGAGAGAGAGAGAGAGAGAGAGAGAGAGAGAGAGAGAGAGAGAGAGAGAGAGAGAGAGAGAGAGAGCTATATATATATATATATATATATATATATATATATATATATATATATATATATATATATATATATATATATATATATATATACAATACCGGACAAAAGTTTAAGACTACCTTTCTGATAGATTATTGCATTATATTATAGTTTCTAATGACCTACAGTTCAAAGTTATCCTTACAATTACATATACACTCAAAATTTATCTACGAACGGCCACAAGACTTTTAAAACATGAACAGTATTTGAAAGAATGAGTATGAAACAATTCGATGCTGTATTTGCTGCGAACGTTCAAACATTAAGACGAACATTCAAATACAGCAGTGCTACGAATTTATCCAACAATAATAAAGTCTATTTAACATGACATATTAACTTTATAATAATAACAATGTACGCCTAAAAGATAAAAAATTTGTTACATCACTACGCAAGAGAAAAAAGCCATTTGCCGAAATATAGCAAATATTATTGAAAGATCTGAGATAGCGTGCAAGCAATTATGATACCTAAAAATTTTAGAAAAGAAATGGATGCTATTAGAATGAATCAAAAAATTACAGTAAAGATGGACCATTGCATCCATTGGTTATCCGAAAAGAATAATTTTCGAACTGCTACTGATTTTTAAAATGAAATTTATGCTACTAATGTTCTGAACATTTGTGGAAGAACTCTATGAGCGTGTCATGATTTTGTCATTAAAGGACGTACGTTTCGGAAGAATCCAATGCCCAATTGTAAGAATCGGAAACTGGGAATTGTTTTCACTGAAGCACGCGATCATTACAAGTATGGAGATTATATTTAAAAAAAGTATTATTTTCTGATGTATCGAAATTTAGTAGGCTATAATAAAGTGGAGTTCAATAACGAATAATTTCGGACAATTAGTTATTTATTATGTACAACATAGCGCGATAATTTATCAGAAAGGTAGTGGTTTCAAACTTTTATCTGCTACAAGGTGTGCGCGCATTACTGATGCAAATATGTATATGTATAATAGTAATTATAAAATTACTTTACAATTATCTTAATAAAAACGAATATAAGATAATGAAATAAGATGAGACGTCGGAAGCCATTTAATTCTTAAAATTAAGTGTTGCATGCAAGAATAAGAGAGAGAGGGATAAAAGGCGTATGATACAAGATCGATTTCGTTACGCAACTACGAAAGAAGGGGTGGTTTGGACGTTAGAGAGAACACCTGGTAATTCGATGATCTCATAAAGCATGTTTCTTGCATTTAGAAACAGCTGTCTTTCATTTGTGCTTACTCTATGTAAACTAACACCTACCGAAACGGGAATTCTTTTTACTAACGTTAGTTGTGTTACTACTCCTTCCACTTCTCACAATATATAATGAAATCAACTAAAAATGTTTGGAAATTAAATAAATGAATTTCATTTTTATACAATTATTTATTCAAACTTATTGATATTTATCATTTCACTTATTGTAGCTTATCCAAATATTTGAGTACTTATAAAAACTTTACATGACACATGAATTTTTATTAGCATTTCAGTAATATTTGACTGTCATTGCTGTATTGGTAATGTTTGAAATAAATCTTAAAACATATGTACAAGTTACAAGATATTCAGTGTGTGTGTGTGTGTGTATATATATATATGGTAGGAATCACAAAAGAGTATGTAAGCAGTCAATTAAGGATTATAGTAATAAGTGTCTTATATGTTTAAAGTGACTCTTCATGGTGTATATATAAATATATGTTTGTAATAGGTACTAAATACATGTTTGTACATAGTAAGTTTATATGAATTGTACTTATATGAAGTAAATTTTATTTAGTGCCTGACTAACTGAACTTCAATCGTGCTTCTATTATCTTAACAATTGCTAAGTGTTACTTTGATTATATAATGCCTAACATGTATTTGTTTATCTATATTTAGCCAAATGATTTTTACAGTTTTTTTTATTATTTCTAAATGTATATTTTGATTGAATTTTGCATTCTTATTATTTTAATAATTAATTAATTAAATTAATTTAATTTCATAATTTTATTTATCATTTCAACCTCTACATATAAAACATGTATTTATAAGCAAATATTTGGATCCATTTATGTAAATGCGAATTCTGATTAACCTAGTGATAAATTATACAAAGTGGAGAGAATTAAGTAGAGTTCTATTATATGAATAATTTGACCATATAAACTTGTGTATTCACCAATAGATTCATATAAATAGTATATTACTGTACATTTTTAGATAAGTTCAAAATTTTATCAGTGTAATCATGACAATTGTGTTTCATTATAGGATTAGTGAAATTTTAAAATGTTTTATATAATGCACATAATACATATATATACATATATGAAAGTTCTCCATGGTAAATATTCAAATACTCTCATAAGTCATATATACTTATACCCATATAGAATGTAAACAAATTTTTTGTCATGACCACATTCATATAGGAAGGTCTCGATACTTGCTAGAGAAAACCATTCGAAATTGAATCGTGTCTACTCATGAAAAATTAACATGGAAGGTCAATAACAAAGTAGTACGTGTTCTTGTGAGACAAACAGAGATGAGTAAAGTGTCATGCGTGCTCAGAACGAAAACCTTCATGTCTTCCATGTTGATTTTTTTACGACTATTTACGGTTCAGTTGTCGGACAGTTTCCCTAGGCTTCAATATATGAGTGTCCAAAAGTGTTTATATCATCGTGATCATCACAAATAATTCTTTTACACTTTATGAATACATGAACAATAACAGGAAAGCAGAAACAAGAATATACCTATAGAATCACATTTCATTAAATATTTTTTTATGAAATTATTTAATATGAAGCTTTCAAAAAATATATTTTATACAGTGACTACAATTAGTATTTGTACATAAGCTTATTTTCCAATGAAACGTTTTTTTAGTAGGTCCTCTATTTCATTTCCACAGCATCAATTTTTTGTAATCATATGTAAGTGTTAGTAAATGAAAAATTTAATATACTTGAATGTTATTAATTAGTGTGTAATAATTATTATATTAGTATATATTATTAATATATATATGCTATAATAAATATAACGATGTACAAATACTTATTGTAGTCACTATATATATATATCTTCTTTTCTTAATTTATATTTTAAAAGAAATAATTGTTACAGATGATGTACCTCCACCAGGGGCATATGATCCAAAATTAGATAGTAAAGTAAAAGGTTTTGTTATTGAAAAGTCAGAGAGATTTCATGACAACAAAAGCGTTGCCAGTGCAGAGTGTAATGTATCAGTGTGCACTAAAAATGCAAGCAATGTGGCAGTTACTTTTAGAACGGTGCGAAATAGAAATTAATTGGATGTAAAAAATTTTATTGATCTTGCAAGGGATGCAGTTGATCTGAGAGATATGTACAGAATTATTATTTAATTGTTCATATTTTATATTTCTTTCACAACAAATGCATATATAGTTGGATTGTATGTTTTAATAAATTTACATTTTTTTCATATATTCATATACTTTTTATGTAAAACTTGGCACTATGGCACAAATTACTGTATCTCTTGGATATACCGCAACTTACAGAGAGTTAATGAATTATGAAAAAATATATATGTTTTTTCTAGAAAATATTTTAATATCAGTAACAATATGTATTTTCAGCCACAACCACCACGAAAACACAATCGAGACCAAACAAGATCAAGTTCAAAAGTGAAGTCACGTGGGCTTATTACTGCTAACGACCAAAAATTGAAGTACGATTTTGAGCATCAACTCGCTGATCTTCAAGTAGAATGTTCCAACAAAGACAGGACAATACAAGAGCTTGAGAAGCATATCGAGGACATGAAGGAGGAAGTGCAGAAATTAGAATTGCAACTCGACGAGTTGCATAAAAAACAAACAGAAGTAGAGGAGCAACACCGAAAGGACATAGAAATAATGGTTGTAAAATACTTTCTAACAAGAAGTATAATTTTATTTCTAACAAATATTTTATTAACGACTCCTACATCCAGGCTAAATTGCAACAAGAAATTTTAAATGGTTACGAAGAAAAACATCAAACCGAAGTGAAGCGTCTTCGTTCTCAGCTTTTGGAAGTTTCAGAGGAGAAAGAACGCGAAATTGAAGCAAGAAAAGCTATGGAAGGTGATCTTAGAAATCGTATCACGGATTTCTCGAAAAGAATAGCAGCGTTAGAATCTGAATTGGCTGATAAAAAACACACAAATGTGAAAAGAGTAAATACTTGCTTATTTCGAAGAATTAAAATGATTTGGAAACATTGTAACTCTGCTACAATTTTTAAAATTTGTTCTTCATAGGTTCAATCTCTTGAAATACAAATTGAAGAACTAACAATAAAATTAGAAGAGATAACATTAAGTCACAAATATGAAGTTGGCTTGCTGGAACAAGAAAAGGCCAAACTTAATTCATGTGTTAATGATTTAATGGAGGAACGTGATAAGTTGGAGTTAAAGTTGCAAAAGCGACAAAATGTAGTTCTTGAACTGCAAGGACAACTATCTGCCCTTCAATGTGAATTAGACGAACTAAAGGGTGAATATGAAAAAGTTGTTGAAAATTTTTCGAAAAAAGTGGGTGATCTTAGATATAAATATGAAGAAGAAACTAATAAATTGAAACTCGATTTTGAAAAAGAAAAAATGATCCTTATCAATGAATACGAATTTGAAATATCGCGTAGGATAGAAATTGAAGCAAAAGTGAAAGATATTGACGAACAAAATAATTTTCTTAGAAAAGAATTGGAAAACGTTCAAAATCTTTCCAAAGATGTAAATATTAAAATTTTTACCTGTTTGAATAATAATAGAAACATTTTCTTAACTTCCTACATTTATTTTAATTCAGGTTAATAATCGTTTACGTGAGGCGCATCAAGAATTAGAAGATTCACATAGAAAACATACTCTTATTTTGAAAAAACATCAGGAAGAATTAGGTGATATAATAAAACTTCATGATGAAGAAAAATA
This sequence comes from Bombus pascuorum, assembly GCF_905332965.1. Classification (NCBI taxonomy): domain Eukaryota; kingdom Metazoa; phylum Arthropoda; class Insecta; order Hymenoptera; family Apidae; genus Bombus; species Bombus pascuorum. Next base: position 24,370 of record NC_083495.1, on the reverse strand, counting down.
TAAACTGAAACAGCAATTGGAGGATGCAAGATTGAATTATATAAAAGAGATAGAAAATGTATATACATATGTTGTTTTATCTTTTTTTTTTATATTCTAATTCGAAACATAGACAAGATTTACATACATTGTTTGTTATATAATAATCTTTTTGTGAAATAACATATACTAATTTTTTGCGTAGCTAACGATAGCAAGAGACAAAGAAGTATCAGAAGTAAAAGAAGCTGCGGGAAAAAAGATCGAAGAAGAAACGAAACGAATTAAACAACATGCCGATAAATTAGTAGCAAATGCAGAAGCTGTTACGAGAGAAACATTAGCAGCTTGCCGTACCGAATGTGAGGAAAGAGTAAAAAGAGTGATTGCTGATAGTGACGCGAAAGTAAGCGGGTCACACGTGCGTAAAATAAAAAACATCACTGACTGAGTACTTTCTTCTAACACCCAATAAAAAATCGTTCAATAGAAATTCTTTTTTACTATACCGAGAAGAAAAAGAGTTATACTGAAAGAATTTTTATTGTGGACACTATTTCTTTTTCGAAATCTCTTTTAGTATTCTCTCTTCCAGTTTCTGTGATGTTTGCCGAATATTTTATGCTCTTTTGCAAGAACGTATGCATATAGTTTTTAAAATGAACTTATTAATCTAGATAAATGCTATGATCAGAGAGGCAAAGATTACTGTAGAGGAAGAAATGCGACTTACCGCGGAAAGGTATAAAGCGTGTCTAGCGCGAGTAGAAATGGAACGAACGGCATTAGACGAAAAACTGGCGATTAAAGATGCTGAAATTAATAGACTTTCCACAACTCTGGAAGAATTAAAGAACTCTGCAGAAACTCAGGTGGGTTGTAAAACGTAATAAAAAATAAAGATAATATTTCAAAGTACCAGCTCGTAATAATTGATTAAACGAATTTAGGAAAGTTTTGGCCAAAGCTTACAAATAGAATTAGATCGAGCAGAAACTGAACTAGCAGAAAAGAAAGATGAATTAAGAGCTCTGAAAGATCAAATCCGAGCAGAGGCAGCAGAGATGGTAGCTAGACGAAAGAGGTACATCATTTTTCACAGAAAGAACTATATGTATTTTTAGAAATAGGTACTTATATATATATGTATGTACACACATGTATACATGTATACATGTACGAAATTTTATTTAGATTCGAAGTTATAATGGCTGAAAATCAAGCATCAGTTGCTGCCTTAACTAAACGTTTGGCTCAAAGTAATGCTGAAGTGGAAAGATTGCAGCATGAATTAAAACGTGGTGAAGATTGCATAAACGAACATCGTGATTTACTGAGTATTATGCGCAACAACTCTCAAATAGTACATGAACAAGTACATGTTTTGATGGATCAATTAGATGCCAAAAAGGGATTGGTCGATCAACTTGAAGCTGAAAGTTTAAGCGAATTGGAATCATTAAAATCTGTATTCGAAGCTAAAATCGATGACTTAAAGAAAATAGCAACCAGACAAGTTGCGAAATTACAAGCTGAAAATGATGCGAAGACCGCTCAAAATATTGAGGTGCTCTTTATTTTCTATTTTTGCTTCAAAAGTATTAAAAATTTTAACAAGTGAAAAATTTGAGAATTGTAATAATTATTTAGATATAATGTGACTAAATTGCTTAAAGAGGAAAGTAAATTACTTCATCATCTCATTTCGAATTTTAGATGAAAAATCAGCTTCAAGAAATGGCTAACCATCTTGCCGAAGCACAAAGTATGCTGCTTAAATTGGAAGAAAGAAACGATGCTCAAGAACTCGAAATTTCTCGAGTGGATATGCTAAACAACAAATTTAACGAACAGTTGAAAGAACGTGAAACAGCAATAGAAGACTTAAATAAATTATTAGAGCATCAATCAGAAATTCATAAAGTTACCTTAAATGAAGTATGATCTCGAAATTGCTATATTAATGCTTCCTTTTTACATAATAAAATATATGAATTTAGTTATTTTTACTATTTTTACAGGCAAGTCTGAAAATAGGAGAACTTTCTGATAAAATTAAATGTCTTGAAGAAAAGGATAGCCAGATACCGGTAATCGATCATCTTTTCTTTATGTTTTATATCTAAAAAGATAAAGAAAAGAATTTTAAAAAATACAGTAATTGTTGTATTTTGTAACATATATGTAATTTATTCAAAAATATTGTATCTGTGTAGAAACGTAATGAATTACTCGAAGAAGAACAGAACAGATGGAGAAGTTTAGAAAAAACGATTATAGAAAAACTTGAAGAAGAAAAATCCCGTCGAGAAGCAGCTGAAGAGTACGTTGTTTTCTCCTCTAAAAATAAGAATAATCTAAGAAAGTTATAAAATAATAAATTTATTTTTGTCTGTTTAGTGAAGTGAAAAAGCTTTCCAAATATAATGAGCAACTTCTAAAAGATTATCAAGAAATTCATGAAAAATACGCTGAAGTTGTTGGTCATCATAATCACAGGCAAAGAATTAAACATGTATCTCAACTGAAAGATAAAATCAATCAACTCGAACAGGTGCGTTTAACTATCTGTCTTGGCATTGTGATCATTTTATATTGCATGTTGAATTGATATCCTTATCATAATAGTAGTAATATCTTTTAATATTACAAACATTGAACATTGAAACATATATTGATTGTTAAATTATTTAATGAAAATATTAAATTTTCTGTTTATATTTATAGTATGTTAATTCATCTCACTGTTTATTTTTGTGTGCGTTATTATTAATAAGTGTTTATTCATTGCTATAATGTACAGAATTTGACAGACTATTTAGCTTCTTTTATTTTACATAAATGATATATCATAATTTTGTGTGAATTATGCTAGCACTTTGTTGTTTAAGTATTCACTAATTAGTGTGCCCGAATTATTTGTTTAAACAATAGGAGAGAATATGTATATATTGACTGAGAATAGTAAATGTATATAAATAAATTATTTCTATTGCATAAATGGTATTATTCGATTTCATTTGCATTGGTCTAATTATTTTGTCTTTGCTTCTCTTAGTTGTAAGTATTAAATTATATACATAAGTACTTAGGTACTTATGTAATATATATTGATTGATTGTAAAATAAATGTGATAAAATGTAAATTGTTTTTAGGATTTATATGCGAAGATGAGGACAATAGAACAGCAGCACAAGATGATAGAAAAATTGAGAGCAGAAGAAAAACGCGTGCATAGTAAAGGAAAAGAGAACATGTTAGGAATTTCACAGAACACTTTTGCGACACCTATTCCTTCTCCACATAAACCATTGACGCCACTAAGGAATCGGAATGATTAGTCTTAATATTGGCATATTATTCATTTATGGTTATCATAAATGCGAGTTGGTAATAATTATTACATTAATGTTTATACTTTAAGGAACATATTCGAATTACTGCATCAGTGATGGTATTAAGATATTAAGTTTGCCAGAGCTTTAATATGTTAAAATTATAAATATATATTATATAGTAAATAGATCCTCTACAAGTACTGATTTTCAAAGTTCTAATAAATGAATAATCTTTGTGGTTATTATAAATATGATTTACAAATAATTTAATTAAACTCATGTAGTAATTTTAAATAAATATTTACTTTCTGAAATACATATAAAATACATACTGTGTACGTCGTGACTGTATTATAATTACTTATTGATGTAATAATTATTGACTCGCATTTATAATAATAATTTTTGAATCAGTATGCATGAATTTTTTTATTATGAAATGTATTTATAACTCTAACATTTTTAAATTCATAACAAATTTACGTTCTAGAGATTAGGCTCAAGATCTAATACTCTATGTAAAGTCAAGTGTTCAGTTTGCTAGGTTCTGTTAAAAGACTGTAATAATAATGTTTAGTTATAAAGATTACATGTTTGAGCGATATTGACTTTCTAAACTTATGTTTAGCTCGTATAATCGATATTAGAAGAAGAAAAAGGAATTTTATTTATATGACAGATGTTTTTCCCCGACGTTTTAATATATATCAATTGCATAAATTTTATTTGTGATACATTTTTGTAATCTATGCCTATATATTGAACTTTGAAAAGTTATATTAAAATCAATGTGGGTGAACAAGTTCTATTGCATAAGTTTCTCGTATGAGATTATACATACTGCTGAAAAAAATCGCTTATTCTTATTGAATTTTAGATGAAATATATGAACAACAATTATGTACTTAACGTTTGTTACCGTCATAATACTTTGGATGTTTGTTTTGTATGCAACATATAATGTACCTATATAGTTATTACTATACTCACAAAAGTATTTAAGCACTTATAGAAACCGTAAATAAATATATTATGTGTGTTACACGAAACAGTTTGAAATTTCACGAGGACTGTAATAATCCTTTACAGTTGAGGACTTTCTGTTTCGGCAACTCGAGACTATTTTTCGTATACTTGGTGAATTTCTTACAGCTAACTTGAAATGATTTCATATACAAATTAACGTATAAAACTATTATATTTTAATATTTTATGTACCCTTACATCTGAAAGAAGTAAATTTGTTAAATTTTGTTTCTTCGTATGGTATTTTATAAAATAATCGCCAAGATCCTTGGCTTGTCTGTGCAAGTATCACAATAATATATTGTTTGATGTCTTTCGCCAGAATTATTTCGTTGAGGGTAAACTTTACAATCCTTTTCAATTCCTGTTAGAATAACATGTAGCTTTCCATTCATAATCGGATTTCATAAAAACTAGAGATAGAAGCTCGATTACGAGTCTTCACAAGCTCTTCAGAAGCTCTTCACAATTGTTCAACTAAAGTTTTTACATACTTCGTTCGTTTCTCTGTTTTTTTATTGAATTATAAAGAATATAAGAATTAATTGAATATATCTCTAAACCGCCAAAAATAGCTTCTTACACCTCTTACTTCATCGCTATCTTCATCACTGCTTTCCGCCTCTCTATCATTAAGTGCTTTATGAATAGAGATAATTTCGTTGTTCAACAACGAAAAATCAAATTCATCTTCATTTCGACTGATTTCATTACCACATCCCATGCTTATAGGGCTCACAAACTTTGAAAGTAATATTACTATTACCACGACGACTGTCAAGTTCGGACTAACCCCGAAGACGCAGTCTGATCCGTGATGATGGACTAATATGAGATCAAAAGATCTTATAGCCATTTGAGGGGGTATCTTCTACACTTCCTAAACTAAAATTATATATAAATAGCTTAGGAATCTACTTATGAAGCGATATTGCCATTGTCACGTAGGAGACACAAGAAATCACGAAAATGATAGATCGCCGGGGATCTTGTCACGTAAACTTAAGTTAGACTTAAGACTTAAGTTATAAAAACAAGAGGGTTGAGCCGTAACACAACTATTAACTTTCTTTTTATCAAACTTTATAATGAATTTAATAAGCACAATTTAATATACACTGAATTGATACGTATAAATCACAGTTTATTCCAACAACTTTATAGAGAAGCTAGTTACACTGGTGCGTATATATAAGTTAAGTACACGACTGGTCTAAGGGTAGAAACTCGGTAAAGAGATGTTGACTATTCTAAAGATAGAAAATAAGTGAAGTTTAGCGACGATGTTGTGGCGGAGGAAAGCTAGTGATGGGAGTGTCTAAGAACACGAGATGAGCTGATTCGTTAAGGACAATTTTGGCTAGGAAAGTGAGGGCAATAGACATTTTTTGATTGGATAATAAGAAGGTTGGTAGACTAGGAAGGGTCTTAGCCGCCCTGGAGAGAAAGTTGCTAACGGAAGATACCGAACGTGAGAAAAACCAACTTTCCCGTATCTTCCAGTAGTAAACAATAAATGTAAAGGACACTTGAAATAAAAGATGCTTGTTTGGTCTGAAGGACCTTAACTATGAAAATGCCAAGATTTATGGTGGGTTCCTAAGACTATTGAGGGTACCCAGTAAGAATGTGTAGACATCTGGCTGCTATTTTGCCCGCGGTGTGTGGCTTGGTCTCTGATGCGGATTGAGATGTGGTTGATGTCACAATCTCCTCGCGTCGCGGTTCGAACGTTTCACAAATAAGGTGAAGAAATTGAACTTTGTATATGGTAATAGAATTTATTATACAAACCTAACAGAGTGACGGCTCAAAGTGTTACAACAGACTGATGTCGAGTGCTTATTTGGGAGGGTTTTTATATTGAGGTTTTAGTCTCTCTGGAGAGGTTGTCGTCTGGTGTATCTCAGAAGTGGTTATTCCGTTACTATTTGGTTATTGTTTCGATGGCTGTGGCATGCAGGATGTCTAGCCTATCTTATTACTGTTTCTGAGCATGTGACAATCTTCGTTTTCGCCGGTGTAACTTTCAAAAGTATTAGTTTCAGTTGATGATAGGTCGTACTCTGCAGAACACGTGGTTATCTTTGCTGATACCGATACTTGATTCCTTGGTGCGTGCCAGTCGTTTGTCACTAATTATGCCGTGTGAGAAGGTCGTAGCCTTTCAACTTTCGTTATCTGCGTATTGTACTGTATATTGTGGTGGGGAGAGCGCCCGCAAGGCTGCGCGTATCAGTGGGCATCTTATTGTTCGGCTGATTCTAATACGCATCTCTGTGTTCTTTAGCATAATTTCTTTAAGTGTTCGAGTATTTTCATGAGTTTATTTAATTGTTATTTCGAGTTATTCTTGATCATGAGTGCAGAGAAACCGACTCCTTTGGTTTCTGATCCGCTTGTGCAAGTAAATAATTTTATTTTAGGTTTGTCTCCCGTTTTTGGTGATCTTTGGTGATTTACTAGCATAAGAAGAAGAAAAATAGAAAGAGGTTTAATAAAATATTTCGAGGAAGTGCGAGTGCTGTGCGGGTGTAAGGTGCTGGGAACGAAAACGAAGAGCGAATATGTTTAAGGAGTTCCTCTCTGCTTGGGTAAATGATCCAGAACTTCCGTCGACGTCGTGCTCTGATGCCCCTCCAGTCATTGATCTGACTTTGCTTGATGAGGATACCGTGGAGCTTCCGCCGTGTCCACCCTCTATCGAGTTTTTAATCTGAGGTGGATAGGACGTGATAGGTGTCAAAAAAACACTCGGAGATATCTAAACAGTATATTTATTAGTAATTCTCGCTTTCGGCACTTTACGTAGAGCTCGCGATTGACGATTCGCACTTCTCGGTTACAACTCGAATGATAGACGATGATTAAAGTAGTGATTGAGCAGAGTGTGCAGTATAGGTTAAGATGATGACTGCTCAAGGTACGTCGAAGAACTGTCTTTTCTGTGACAATGATGCTGTGGAGGAAAACTGTGATGGGTGTGTCTAAGGATACGAAATAATCGGATTCGTTAAGGAAAGTTTTCGTTAGGAAAGTGAGCTGTGCAAACGTGTTTTTTATAACTATGCACCTTCATACAAACGTGAAGCCAAGTCTGTGAAATGTCGCAGTGTTTATCTCAACAGAACAAAATGGATTGTACGTAATTCGACAAAATAATATAAAACAAAAAACGTTGTGCGTCTATTATTTCCTCATAAGAACACATCTTTCCACAAAAAAAACTTTTCGGACAACCTAATACTAGTTTGGTTGTTGAGGAAGGATTCTAACCAGATTTCCCGTATCTTTCCATAGTAGGTAATAAATTAAGGAAAATGCAAAGACTAAAAAATATTTGTTTAGTTTGAAGGAGCTTGGCTAGAGAAATCCTAAGATTTATGGCGGGTCCTTAAGCTAGTTGAAAGTATGCCATGAAGATGTTTGGACATCTGGCAATCATCTTGTCCGAGGGATAGAGTCTTTGTGTAACGAGCCACGGGACAGAAACCGCTGGAAGTTTTGTTGTCGAGTGCCGCTACAAATCACTAATAATTGTGAAGGTTCGTTTGCCTGCGGAGGTTCCCGAGGAGATTTTGAGCGCCCATGTGCATCATCACCTCACAGGACAAGAAGGAGTTTCGCCCATCGTACGGTCTTGGTATATGGTAAATGTGTCCCAGTGAGGATTCCCCCGATGTTTCTTGTAATGATTTCAATATTTTTAGTTAGATTTTAATTTTGTTCAATAATAATGTAGTGAACAATATTACCGACTAGTCTAAAGAGAGACAAGCATTGTAACATGAGGTTTAAATTAATTTCTATTTTTTTAATTTGGTCTGTTAAATATAAATCCTATGAGGTGTCTTATTGTACTTCTTCAATTGCTTTCCTTGTCCCTTGTTCTTACAGTCGATGTATTCTGATAAGATTAACTATTCAAACATGAAGGTGTAAAATAAACAGTATTTAGTAAATTCACATGAGCCAAGCTAGCTGCACGCCTTTAGTTGGATGTTGTTCTCATACTCTATGTACACACATTTATCACACTTTCTTTTCTACTCCCCCGTTTTCGGTTTGCACATGATTTATACTGCGCTAGTCAGTTCGGGTTCCAATTTATTCACAGCAGATGCAAAATCAGGTAAAAACGGTGAATTTGTAGAAAGTTATCGTTAATAAATTTTGAAGTACTATCTGCAAGAAAATGTTTAATACATTAAAAATGAAAATTAACCAACGAACTACAGGAAGGATCTCGAAGATTATTAGAATGTGTACGATTTCATTGTATTGTAATTCGCAATAAGTATTGCAATTGAATGTAAATTTTAATTACAAAGATGTGACATTCTAGTTACATTTCTTGTAGGCATAATTCAAGATGCTAACGAAGATAGCGCGCTGAAAATGCTGGTTTTCATCCGATCGCCAGGGCTAAGCAGCGCGTGGCACGATGAAGTACTAAGATGGTTGGTGATCGCCCCTTGGGAATTTCCGTGCACCACCTGGCCGACGAGGGCGCGGCGGTGCAGAGCCGCAGCGACCTCCGAAGGGGAATGAAGTTTAGGTGCTGGACCTTCCAGCATCCGGGAGGCACCAAGCAGAGTCCGGTTGGGGATCCGGACGACGGTCCCTGGGAGAGGGCGAGAGAGACGTAGTATGGACGGAATAGCGTGTGCGGGAGGGGGGGGGCGGTGTGTCGCCACAGCGGTTCCCGGGCATTCCTCGGTCGCAATAGGGACGGTCATTGTGGAGGTTTTAGTCGGTTGGAGTCCGACACTACCACGTCGCTCTTCCCCCTAGAGGCGGCGGGTGTCCGTGCGAATTTCCTCCACGAGAAAAAATAAGGCATAATTCAAGATATCAGACATTTAAAAAGAAAATTGAACTACATGTGAGTATAGAACTGAGTACACATGATTCCTTCGAGATATCTGGAACAAACAGGGATATGAAATCGTAAGGCGAAAACGTGAGGCTCGCTTTCTCAGGAACCATGATTTCTTTCTTGTAACGTCAAATTTAAACTTTATCTTCAACTTCTAATTCGTTCTGTGTTTTCGCGGAATTATATTTCTAACACCAGTTCATAGATAGCGAACGGCATTTGACTATAGTAAGCATTCATATGTTATGTGTGAAAGGATTTACACTGCATCAAAAATGGAGTAACATGAGCGCCTATCCGTCAAAAAATATCAAACAGAAGCGAAAATACGTGAAGTCGCATATGTCATTCAATTATTCAGGATTCAATTTCACAGAGTTCCGAGTATACCTACGGGGAGAACGGACGTGTTCTGCTTTCGACATTGCAAATAGTGTAAAACTATCGTTTATTTGTCAGCATGACTTCAACAGGAGCGAAGATATAAATCGCATATTTCAATGAATTACTTCAGAAGATTGCATTTTGTGAAGTACTATGTATACCATGTAAAAGCAATGTCGTACCCCGCATTTGGCATCTAAAATAAAGCATACCGAGCGTTTATTCGTTGAGTAATCTCAAACAGATAGATATGCAAAATCGTATATTTCAATAAAATATTCCTGAAAATTGCCTTTCACGGAGTTCTACCAATACCTGAGTGAACGGTCCTACGCGTGATACATTCGGCATCCAAATAAGAGTGAAATGTATGTTTATCTGTTAGAGAATGTCATAAAACCGCGAAGATACTTGAAATTCCATAATAAGTTGAATACCTGCTGGCGATATCATTTATACAAGTTCTCTATATGCGTAGATGCGGAGACAGAACATGAGCGTTTATCAGTCAAAATATTTCTAAAAGTAACGAAAATAACTAAAATCGCATATTTTTCAGAAAGATTCAATTTTACGGATCTCCGAGTAGACCGATGGGAAAGGAGTGACGTGCACCACATTCGGCGTCAAAAATAGAGTGAAACCAGCGACTCTTCGTCAGAATATCTCAAACGGGAGCGAAGTAACACCAAATTTCAGCCAAATCTTCAAAAGATTGCATTTTGTGCGGTTTTGGGCTTGTTTCGACGCTACAACAGGCGTGTGCTAGATTCGGCGTGTAAAATGGAATGAAAACAGTGTTTAAACGTCGAAATAGTTCAAACAGGAACGAAATTACAGCTAGTTTTCGTCAAAATCGTCAAGAGATTGCGTTTTGCGAGCTGCTTGGCTCGTTCCGACGATGAAAAGACCGTGTACTACATTCGGCGTGTAAAATGGAGTGAAAACAGCGATTCAATGTCGAAAAATCTCAAGCAGGAACGACATTACAATGAATCACTGGCAAAATTCTTAACAATTGCATTTTGTGTGGTACTTGGTTTGTTTCGACGATGAAAAGGTCGTGTACTGCATTCGGCGTGTATAATGGAATGACAATAGCGTTTATACATCGAAATATTTCAAACAGGAACGAAATTACTGCCAGTATTCGTCAAAATCGTTAAGAGATTGTGTCTTGCGAGCTGCTGGGCTTGCTTCGACGATGAAAAGACGGTGTACTGCATTCGGCGCGTATAATGGAGTGAAAGCAGCGTTTGAATGTAGAAAAATCTCACACAGGAGCGAAATTACAGTGTATCACAAGCAAAGTTGTTACCAATTACATTTTGTGTAGTGCTTAGCTTGTTTCCACATTGAAAAGATAGTGCACTACATTCGGCGTATAAAATGGAGCGGAAAGAGCATTCAAACGTTGAAATATCTTTAGCAGGAAAGAAATAACCGTCTTATAAAGGGAAACAGTCACATAAAAAGGAAAGAAATAACAAATACTGACTGTAATTTCCTTCCCGTTGGAGATATTTCGACGTTTAAACGTTCTTTTCACTCCATTTTACACGTCGAATGTAATGCAAGCCACTTTTAGAGTCGACACAAACCCAGCAGATTGCGGAACGCGATTGTCACGTCGGAGACACAAAAGATCGCGGAATTAACGAATCGGCGGTGATCTCCTCGCGTCGCGGTTCGAACGAAACGATTCTTTCACAAACAGGGTGAAGAAAGTAGACTTCGTATGCGACAATGAGGTTTATTGCAGAAATCTGACAGAGTGACGGTTACAACAGCGTGGTTCGGAATATTAAGACAGACTGACTCGAGATGCTAGAACGGACTGCGCTGGTTAGGAAGGTCCTTCCACTGAGGGTCTAGTCCCTTTGGAGGGGCCTTTTTAGTTATTGTTTCAAGATGTGGCATGCAGGGTGTTCGGTCTATTTGGTTACTGAGCGGATGGTTTCCTTGAGTGTGTGACATTCCCCCCTTCTTAGATTCGCTTTGCTCCGCTGAAGCGTATGGCTCTGGTAGGTCGCCTGATTTGGATGATCCTGTTATCTTTATCATCTGCAACGTTTTGGTAAGTAACCGTCCTTGGTGCTGTTGATGTTTGATCGATCCTGTTTACGCGAGCGGTAGGACAGAGCATCCTGATACATACATTTTTGGGAAGTGATCGGCGTAGACATTCGAAAACTTTATATTTGTACATTACATATATTGTTCCTAGTCCTAGGGCTACGATTCCTAATATTTGTAGTGCGGATATGCCATATCCCTTCAAAGAATTCATGCGTCGCTCAAATCGCAGGGTACTGATTTGCACTTGCAACATATCGAGGTCGGCTTTATATTGGTTAAAATTGTGAGTTACTCTTCGAGCTGTCTCTAATATTTTCTCTAATATTGGAACGTCTGTTTCTTCGAAGCTGTATACACTATTCTTAAATCTGGTTTCGTAAGAGATATTTTTATGCGATCCCCCTATTTTCATAATATTGTGATCGTATGTGATTATGCACCCGGCTTTACTGCTAATTAAACTTGGCCGTCTAATTTCCAGGATTTTGTGTGTCTTACATAATACGTCGATTTGCACATTTTCTGTAGGGATAATAATGTAATGGTTTTCTGTCTGTAAAGGTACGAACGTCAATCCTTCCAATTTGAAGACAGCAGTCGGGCAAGTCCTGACTGTCTGTTGATTATTAATTAATTCTGACCTGCATTCAGGTGAGTTCATTCTATTATGACTTGGTTGAGTTCTTTTACAAATGTGGATGATTGCTGTTCGTTTACAATATTTATCTAAGTAGTGACTATCGACAAAGGTGTATTGTTCTGAGTTGCTTAATATCAAGTCAGTTTCTATTACAGGCGCAATGAATACAGAGTTTTGTTTGGAAGGTATCGGATAAATCTTAGTCATTTTCCATTCGTTGTTTTCTAAAACCGGCACAGTTATCGTATATATAAGTTTGTTATTTCTTATCCATAATTTTAATTTACTTAGATCTAGGATTAGTTGAAAGTTTTGAACTGAAGGTTCGATACGATTAGTTATAAAGCTTTGTCTCGTTAGTTGGTCAAGTGTTTTTAAGAATTGTTCAGCTTCTATAACTTGTGGATTTATGATTCCTTGTTTCCCTAATGTGATAGTGTTAAAAATTTCGTTGATGTTAACATGGAGTTCCGATATGGTTTCAGTTTGAATTACTAGGGAGACAAAAATATTTCGTTTCTATCATTGTGGTTTTCAATTTTGTGTGTATCGTTGGCAAGGTTTCCAAGTTGATCTGTTTTGGTGTCGTCTAGCACGCGTTTGATAAGTGCGGTTTGGTCACTAAGGATTGTTTTCATTTTGTTGTTGGAGTCAAATAATGTGTCGATGTTTTCGTTAACGAGTTTTAGGTCATTTTCGTCGAGAGTTCCGAATAAAGTTTTGGATGCTGAGCCTATGACATTGAGTAATCCGCGTTTGTTTCTATAATGCAATAATAATTTGAGTTGCCGAGTCAGGTTTTGAAGATTTCTATACTTAGATTTTAGGCTGTTTTAGATTTCTGGTGTATGAGCGCAAAGTGGTTTACATTGACGGTCTATTAAATCTATTACGCGTTGTAATCTATTAACTTGATCAATTGGGTCGTTAAGCCCTACTATAAGGGTGATATCTATTTGTTCGTTGTACAGATAGCAATCGTCGATGTGTTCCAAGAAAATGTTGGCGTAATTTAGTGGTTTTACTACTAGATCGCTTTTAATGTATTCAAGTGTTATAATGATCCATGTTATGGTCTTCTTCCTGAAAAATATGGTTTTAGCCTGTTACCGTGGACTCTTTGCGTGTGGCCGTTGGAATATTCGATAAGATAGGTGGGTGGATTGGAGAAGAGGATTTCTGCAGGTCCTAGCCATTCGTGATCTAGTTTGTTGGTTTTGTGATCGTTATGTACCCATAGTTTGTCTTTTACTCGGAATATAGTTTGTGTTTTAATAATTTTTCGAATCTGATCCCTTTTATACCGCCTCTTGCTTGATTCAGTGATTTCTCTTGCTTTCGTTATATAAGCGTTATGTCGGTTTCTCCAGAGTTTAAATAATTGATCTTTAGTTAGAGTGGGGGTGTTTGATATTGAGGAAGGCATGTTAGCTTGTCGTCCAAATGTTAGTTCGAATAGGGTATGTCCGGTCGTTTCGTGTACTGAAGTATTGTATCCCATGCATATTAGTTTTAAATTTTCGTCCCAGTCGTTTTGTCGGTCGGTTGTACAAGTTCGAATGAGATCTTTTACCACAGCATGTGTTCGTTCAAGAGATCCGTTAGATTGCGGGTGGGAGGAAGTGGTTTTCACGTGTCGAATCTTGAAAGCCTCTTCAAATGTATCCATAAGTTTACATACGAAATTTCGTCCCATGTCAGTGAGGATACTTTTCGGTGCAGAGAATATATATACATAGTGATCCAGGAGTTCGTTAATGATCGAGTTGGCTGTTTGGTCTTTTAAAGGTATGAGAACGAGATATTTGGTTAATTGATCTTGGATAGATAGGATAAATTGGTTGCCTCGTCTGGTTTTGGTTAGGGGTCCGAATATGTCCATTGCGATTTTATCATTGGGGTTAACGGGTTTGTCAGTTATTACGGGTTGCTCTTTGGCCCTAATACGGTTTAATTTTTCTCGTTAGCAGGTTTCGCAGTTTTGACGTCTTGCTCTAGGTTTGTCCAGTGATGGTGTTCTTGTATTCGTTTCACGGTGCGGTGTATACCTAAGTGTCCTACTATTTCCTTATGATTTTCGCGCAGTATAGTTTGTTTTTGTTTGTTATCGTAGTCTACCGGCGAATCTTCTCCAAATACCAATTTAATTTGAGGAAATCTAGTCATTAGAAACCTTAACATGAGTTGAATGTTCACTTTTTCTAGTATGCTAAAGCTATTGTCATTTATCCCTATATGTAAGTAAAGTGTTTAGTTAATTGATGCAACCAGTGCTGCTCGATAAAGTCTCCTAATTCGGTCTTTGTAATTTGTTTAAAGTGTGGTCTGTTAGTCTTTTGAGTTATTGGAGCCGGGGTGATGTTTGTTTTCTAGTCGACATATTCGTCGTAATAGTTCGGGTTTTCTAAATCGGATTGAACTTCGTCATTGGTGATAGGATACAGTTGGGACAGAGCATCTGCAGCTGTGTTTTCCTTTCCCTTTTTGTATTCTATTTCATAATCATACTCCTCGAGTCTCAAGCGCCATCGCATGAGTCTCGATGAGGGATCCTTAACATTTTTTAGCCCTTTCAAAGCTTGATGATCACTTTGAATCTTAAATTTTCTACCAAGTAAATATTGTCTCAGTCTTTTGATCGACCATACTATCGCCAATAACTCTTTTTCGGTTGTGGAATAGTTTTTCTCAGGAGGGTTCAAGGTTTGGGATATGTAACAGCATGGATGTCCGTCTTGGGAGAGTATTGTTCCTAATCCTTCGTTACTTGCGTCTGTTATTAATGTGAATGTTTTTTTAAAGTCCGGGTATTGCAGTACAGGAGCTTCACAGAGTTTTGTTTCAGCGTGTCAAATGCAAGCTGTTGTTTATCAGTCCAGTGGAATGGAGTGTCTTTCTTTGTGAGGTCGGTCAGTGGTTTCGCGATTTTGGAAAAATTGCGTATAAATTTTCTATAGTACCCGACGAGTCCTAAGAATGATTTTATGTGAGACGCGGTTTTTGGTATCTTAAAATCCTTCACGGCCTGGATCTTTTCGGGGTTAGGCTTTACTCCTTCTTGTGTTACTACGTGTCCTAAATATTCTAATTGGGGCTTTAAAAATTCGCATTTATCCGGCTGTATCTTTAAACCTAAATTTTGTAATCTGTCTAATACAATAGCTAAATTTCGGTTGTGTTCTTGTATGGTGCTTCCGAATATTATGATATCGTCTAAGTATACGAAACAGTTATTTCCTACTAATCCCCGTAGCGCGGTGTCCATCATGAGTTGGAACGTTGCCGGGGGATTTTTGAGTCCGAAGGGCATGCGATTATAGTGAAAGTGACCTTGTGGAGTTGAAAATGCAGTATATCTTTTTGATTTTTGTTCCATAGTTATCTGGTGAAATCCTAATGAGAGGTCTAGGACTGAGAAAAATTTAGCTTTGCCTAAATGATCGAGTATTTCGTCCGAATTCGGTAAAGGATACGCGTCTTGGTCTGTTTGTTCGTTTAATTTCCTAAAATCTATGACAATCCTCCACTTTTGTTTACCTGATGCGTCTAATTTCTTTGGAACTACCCAAATTGGTGCGTTATATGGACTGTCCGACGGTTCTATGATGCGTTTGTTTAGCATGTCATTGATTTGAGTCTCAATTTCTTTTTTATGACATTCGGGCGGTCTATAAGATTTGATGTTTATAGATTTGTCTGTCTTGAGTGTGATCGTATGTTCGGTTAAGTTAGTGCATGGTAGTGAGTCTGTTTCCATGTTAAAAACGTCTAAATAGTTGATTAGGATTTTTTCAAGAGGTTCTCGAAGTTCTGGGTCAATATGTTTAGTGCGTATTACTCGCGCGAATTTATTAATTTGTGTTAGTCTATCGGGTTTTTCTATTTCGTTTGTAATATGACAAACTCGCTTACCAGTGTTGATAAAGCATACTGTGGTGGGCTTTCCTTCGATGTATTGGGTTGAAGTCAATGTTTCGCCTGGTCCTATCTCGTTATCGGTGTTTTGGAACGGTAATATGATCTCGTCTAAGATCAGTTTATCGTTAGTGACGTTATATCTGTATTTCGTAAGAAATGGGAGTCCGATTATTCCGTCTTCGATTAGGGGAAAGTCGTCAGGAACTATATGGAATTGATGATTCTTCTTGAACATGTTTAGGTAGGTTACAAATTTTTTTTGTGGTGTGTTTGTCGTCTCCCATTACGAAAGTCTTTGGACTGGAGGTTTGGACGTTCAGTGAAGTGGTTTCTTTTATTAGATTTATTCCTGCTCCGGTATCGACGAGAAATCTGGCTCTTTTTCTGTCTTTTCGTTGCAGTACGATTGATAATAATCTTCCGGCGGTGGTACAGTTGATTCTTGGAATGTTTCTTCTGGGTTCTCCTGGGTTGCCTGGTTTACTCGAGGTGGGATTTTTCCTTGGTTGGCAAATGGAAAATTTCGGGCGTAACACTCTCCGACTGTATGTCCGATTCGTAGGTACTTGGGACACTTCGGTTTCACGTGGTCGTCTAATGGTCGGTTAAGTGACCGAGTAAGAGTTTGTGGTCGTGGGTCGGTAGTATTTTGCTTGGGTACTAACATGGTATTGTGAGATTGGTTTTTTTGGTGGTTGGCGACACGATTCGCTTCCCGTAGCCATTGTTCTCTATCGGCTGCTAGTTGTTGGGCAAGGTTCGGGTTCTTCGGGTCGCTAACTATTACCATCTGTCCTATTTCATATCGTAGGTTGAGTAAATATGTCTTAAGTGCCTCGCGTTCTTCGATATCTATAGCTATGCGTCGTTCGGTTGGTGTGCGATTTTCGTTTTGAACTGCGTAATTCAGTTCATTGAGCTGTTGTCGGAACCTAGAATTGAAAGATTGCACACTTTCTGTTGCTCCTTGTTTTAAATTCCTCAATTTGTCCCTACAATTGCCGAGAGTTGTTGGTGTTAATACGTACTGTCTCAAGCATGAATACAAGTCTTCGAACGAATCAATTTTTAAATATCGCATATTTCGTTTTGCATCATCGGTAATTCTTTGGATCAGTATAAGATCTAATAATAGCTCTCTATCACTTGCCTTACATCTGGCTCTTGCTTTGCGGACCGATGAGATGAAATCTTCAACGCCTACGTCATCTCGACCCCGTAGTGTCTCGATAGTTTGTATGGCCTTATCTGCATCGAGCACCTGGTCTTCGTTGCAGTCGTTTCTTTGTCTAGTCGTAACGTGACTAATTTGTTGTCTTCGTGAAATACTTGGTTCGTCGGTTTCGTCGTCTGTCACATGGTCAACACCGGTTCCTAAAGGAGTGCTCGTGAGCGGCTGGTCAGTTTCGGTGTCGTACTTCACTTCCATAGCGTTCGCAAGGCCCCGTATTTCTTTGGCCCGATTTCTATCACTAGTTTCCGTGAATCTTTTTATACTGCTAATATTCTGATCCGTATTACTTCTAAAGCTTCTGAACTCGTGAGTTAGATTTTGAAGTTGTTCGAGGATGGTCATAATTAATTCACTTTGCTTTGCCGTACTCATGTCAGTTGGATTCATTTTGATAGATACGATACTTTCAGAAGAGTTACTATTTTCAGAACGTATTTCGGGTTTAGGGTTTCGATAATATTCGAAAGCCAGCTTACCGAGATTCTTTGTAGATCCTTCTTTTGATCAAGGAGGTGGCCGTGGTACTTCACTGCAGAATCCGTAGAGTTCCTGTTGAAGTTTCCTCTTGGTGCGATGAATGGATTCTGGCAGGATCGCCAATTTTGTCACGTCGAAGACATAAAAGATCGCGGAATTAATGGATTGAC
This sequence comes from Bombus pascuorum, assembly GCF_905332965.1. Classification (NCBI taxonomy): domain Eukaryota; kingdom Metazoa; phylum Arthropoda; class Insecta; order Hymenoptera; family Apidae; genus Bombus; species Bombus pascuorum. Next base: position 6,245 of record NC_083495.1, on the reverse strand, counting down.
GGTGATCTCCTCGCGTCGCGGTTCGAACGAAACGATTCTTTCACAAACAGGGTAAAGAAAGTAGGCTTCGTATGCGACAATGAGGTTTATTGCAGAAATCGGACAGAGTGACGGTTACAACAGGTGGTTCGGAATATTAAGACAGACTGACTCGAGATGCTAGAACGGACTGCGCTGGTTACGAAGGTCATTCTACCGAGGGTCAAGTCCCTTTGAAGGGGCCTTTTTAGTTATTGCTTAAAGATGTGGCATGCAGGATGTTCGGTCTATCTGGTTACTGAGCGGATGGTATCCTCGAGTGTGTGACAGGATCTTTCTGCGATTTGGACGAGAAATGAGTAATTTCCTTCGCGCTAGAGGATATTTTGACATATAAATTTTCCTTCCACTCCATTTTATACGTCAAATGTAATGCGTGCCACTTTCAACGTCGAAACGAGCCCAGCAACTAGAAAAACGCGATCTTTCTGCGTTTTGGGCAAAAACTGAGTTATTTCCATCCCGTTGCAGATATATCGACGTTTATACGCTCTTTCCAATCCATTTTACACGCCGAATACAGTGCACGCCACATCCGACGTCGAAACAAGCACTGGCGCTCGCAAAACGCAATCTTTCGTCGATTTTGGCGAAAAATCGCTGTAATTTCCTTCCCGATGGAGATATTTCGAAGTTGAAACGCTCATTTTGTTATATTTTACACGCAGAATACAGTGCACGCCACATCCGACGTCGAAACAAGCACTGGCGCTCGCAAAACGCGATCTTTCGTCGATTTTGGCGAAAACTCGCTGGAATTTCCTTCCCGATGGAGATATTTCGAAGTTGAAACGCTCATTTTGTTCCATTATACACGCCGAATACAGTGCACGCCACATCCGACGTCGAAACAAGCACTGGCGCTCGCAAAACGCAATCTTTCGTCGATTTTGGCGAGAAATCGCTGTAATTTCCTTCCCGATGGAGATATTTCGAAGTTGAAACGCTCATTTTGTTATATTTTACACGCAGAACACAGTGCACGCCACATCCGACGTCGAAACAAGCACTGGCGCTCGCAAAACGCGATCTTTCGTCGATTTTGGCGAAAAATCGCTGTAATTTCCTTCCCGATGGAGATATTTCGAAGTTGAAACGCTCATTTTGTTATATTTTACACGCCTAATACAGTGCACGCCATATCCGACGTCGAAACAAGCACTGGCGCTCGCAAAACGCGATTGTTAATTCGTCCAGTCGCGGGGAGACGCGTCTCCGTTCGGCGCGTCAACGGGAGTCGTAAATTCCCGTTACGATCTACGAATCGACACCGCGAGCAGGGCGATCCCCTGATTTCAGTTACGATAATAGGGGTGGTTATATTGAAATAACTGTAGTCTCCAGTTATATATTTTTATTTATTCCGCACTTTTCACAACACTTGGAACGTATATAGAAATATGTTGAAATTGATACCGGTTAACACGATGAATCCCGATATCGTGTGAAACTATTAGACTAGCTTGCCGAATGAGTGCAAGAACCGTCTGAAGTATGTTGACGCCAAGAATCGACTGTCTCGTTGGCGTGAATTGAAGTTACTGCCTCGGTGGCTAGAATTGTACTTGACTGTCTGCTTAGTAGAAGAGCAGTGTACTTGACTGTCTGCGTGGTAGAAGAACAGTGTACTTGTCTGTCTGCTTAGTAGAAGAGCAGTGGACTTGACTGTCTGCGTGGTAGAATAACAGTGTACTTGACTGTCTGCTTAGTAGAAGAGCAGTGGACTTGACTGTCTGCGTGGTAGAAGAACAGTTTACTTGACTGTCTGAGGAGTAGAAGAGCAGTGAGTGACCGATTGAAGAACAGTGAGTGATTGATTGAAGAACAGTGAGTGACCCATCTCGTCTTATTTAGGAGGAAAGCTCGGTGTGGGTGTACCCTTGCTGAACTAAGGATGCGGATTCGTGGTTCACACTTTTCGGTAGAATAGTGAGGGTAACGATCCGCGATGCCCATTGGTTTTTGGCCAATATTAATACACATAATGCGAGGAGAAAGACTCCTGCATATTTGGCTCATGGGTGTCCTTGTTCTTGGGAAAAACCCGCCATATAACGGGACACATCTGCTTTCCGCGTAATTAACAAGAGAGTGCAATAAAACTTAATGACTGTTCAAATGACCAACCATAAACCGAATAATATTTGTATGAATCGAAATTGAGTTGAAAAGATTCGGTTTATGGTGGTTCCTTAGGTTACTGCAGGTCAGTTTTGAAGAGAGATAGGCGTCGGCGGTCAGACCGAAAGGTACGTCGCACTGACAGTCTAGCGCGCCGTAACAGCGATCTTTCGTCGATTTTGGCGAAAAATCGCTGTAATTACCTTCCCGATGGAGATATTTCGAAGTTGAAACGCTCATTTTGTTCCACTTTACACGCCGAATACAGTGCACGCCACATCCGACGTCGAAACAAGCACTGGCGCTCGCAAAACGCGATCATTCGTCGATTTTGGCGAGAAATCGCTGTAATTTCCGTCCCGATGGAGATATTTCGACGTTTAAACGCTCATTTTCTTCCATTATACACGCCAAATACAGTGCACGCCACACCCGACGTCGAAACAAGCCCTGGCGCTCGCAAAACGCGATCTTTCGTCGATTTTGGCGAGAAATCGCTGTAATTTTCTTCCCGATGGAGATATTTCGACGTTTTAACGCTCATTTTACTGCATTTCACACGCCGAACACAGTACAAGCCACATCCATTGTCGAAACAAGCCCTGGCGCTCGCAAAACGCGATCTTTCGTCGATTTTTGGCGAAAAATCGCTGTAATTTCCTTCCCGCTGGAGATATCTCGACGTTTTAACGCTCATTTTACTGCATTTCACACACCGAACACGGTACACGCCACATCCATCGTCGAAACAAGCCCTGAATGAAAGGAAGCAAAATGAACGTTTCAACTTCGAGGTATCTCCATGGGTAAGGAAATTACAGCGATTTTTTCGCCAAAATCGACGAAAGATCGCGTTTTGCGAGCGCCAGAGCTTGTTTCGACGATGAATGTGGCTTGTACAATGTTCGGCGTGTGAAATGCAATAAAATGAGCGTTAAAACGTCGAAATATCTCCATCGGATAGGAAATTACAGCGATTTTTCTCCAAAAATCGACGAAAGATCGCGTTCTGCGAGCGCCAGGGCTTGTTTCGACGTTGGATCTGTCGTGCACTGTATTTGGCGTGTAAAATGGAACAAAATGAGCGTTTAAACGTCGAAATATCTCCATCGGGACGGAAATTATAGCGATTTTTCGCCAAAAATCGACGAAAGATCGCGTTTTGCGAGCGCCAGTGTTTGTTTCGACGTTGGATCTGTCGTGCACTGTATTCGGCGTGTAAAATGGAACAAAATGAGCGTTTAAACGTCGAAATATCTCCATCAGGAACGGAAATTACAGCGATTTTTTCGCCAGAAATCGACGAAAGATCGCGTTTTTGCGAGCTCCAGGGCTTGTTTCGACGTTGGATCTGTCGTGCACTGTATTCGGCGTGTAAAATGGAACAAAATGAGCGTTTAACCGTCGAAATATCTCCATCGGAACGGAAATTACAGCGATTTTTCGCCAAAAATCGAGGGGAAACATCGCGTTTTGCGAGACCCAGGGCTTGTTTCGACGTTGGATCTGTCGTGCAACCCCTATTCGGCGTGTAAAATGGAACAAAATGAGCGTTTAAAACGTCGAAATATAATCCATCGGAACGGAAAATTACAGCGATTTTCGCCAAAAATCGACGAAAGATCGCGTTTTGCGTGAACCAGGGCTTGTTTCGACGTTGGATCTGTCGTGCACTGTATTCGGCGTGTAAAATAGAACAAAATGAGCGTTTAAACGTCAAAATATCTCCATCGGGAAGGAAATTACAGCGATTTTTCGCCAAAAATCGACGAAAGATCGCGTTTTGCGAGCGCCAGGGTTTGTTTCGACGGTTGGATCTGTCGTGCACTGTATTCGGCGTGTAAAATGGAACAAAATGAGCGTTTAAAACGTCGAAATATCTCCATCGGAAACGGAATTAACAGCGATTTTTCGCCAGAAATCGACGAAAGATCGCGTTTTGCGAGCTCCAGGGCTTGTTTCGACGTTGGATCTGTCGTGCACTGTATTCGGCGTGTAAAATGGAACAAAATGAGCGTTTAAACGTCGAAATATCTCCATTGGGACGGAAATTATAGCGATTTTTCGCCAAAAATCGACGAACGATCGCGTTTTGCGAGCGCCAGGGTTTGTTTCGACGTTGGATCTGTCGTGCACCGTAATCCGCGTGTAAAATGGAACAAAATGAGCGTTTAAACGTCGAAATATCTCCATCGGAAGGGAAATTACAGCGATTTTCGCCAAAAATCGACGAAAGATCGCGTTTTGCGTGCTCCTGGGCTTGTTTCGACGTTGGATCTGTCGTGCACCGTATTCGGCGTGTAAAATGGAACAAAATGAGCGTTTAAACGTCGAAATATATCCATCGGAACGGAAATTACAGCGATTTTTCGCCAAAAATCGACGAAAGATCGCGTTTTGCGTGAACCAGGGCTTGTTTCGACGTTGGATCTGTCGTGCACTGTATTCGGCGTGTAAAATGGAACAAAATGAGCGTTTAAACGTCAAAATATCTCCATCGGGAAGGAAATTACAGCGATTTTTCGCCAAAAATCGACGAAGGATCGCGTTTTGCGAGCCCCAAGGCTTGTTTCGACGTTGGATCTGTCGTGCACTGTATTCGGCGTGTAAAATGGAACAAAATGAGCGTTTAAACGTCGAAATATCTCCATCGGGACGGAAATTATAGCGATTTTTCGCCAAAAATCGACGAAAGATCGCGTTTTTGCGAGCGCCAGGGTTTGTTTCGACGTTGGATCTGTCGTGCACTGTATTCGGCGTGTAAAATGGAACAAAGATGAGCGTTTAAACGTCGAAATATCTCCATCGGAACGGAAATTACAGCGATTTTTCGCCAGAAATCGACGAAAGATCGCGTTTTGCGAGCTCCAGGGCTTGTTTCGACGTTGGATCTGTCGTGCACTGTATTCGGCGTGTAAAATGGAACAAAATGAGCGTTTAAACGTCGAAATATCTCCATTGGGACGGAAATTATAGCGATTTTTCGCCAAAAATCGACGAAAGATCGCGTTTTGCGAGCGCCAGGGTTTGTTTCGACGTTGGATCTGTCGTGCACCGTAATCCGCGTGTAAAATGGAACAAAATGAGCGTTTAAACGTCTAAATATCTCCATCGGAAGGGAAATTACAGCGATTTTTCGCCAAAAATCGACGAAAGATCGCGTTTTGCGTGCTCCTGGGCTTGTTTCGCCGTTGGATCTGTCGTGCACCGTATTCGGCGTGTAAAATGGAACAAAATGAGCGTTTAAACGTCGAAATATATCCATCGGAACGGAAATTACAGCGATTATTCGCCAAAAATCGACGAAAGATCGCGTTTTGCGAGCGCCAGGGTTTGTTTCGACGTTGGATCTGTCGTGCACTGTATTCGGCGTGTAAAATGGAACAAAATGAGCGTTTAAACGTCGAAATATCTCCATCGGAACGGAAATTACAGCGATTTTCGCCAGAAATCGACGAAAGATCGCGTTTTGCGAGCCCCAGGGCTTGTTTCGACGTTGGATCTGTCGTGCACTGTATTCGGCGTGTAAAATGGAACAAAATGAGCGTTTAAACGTCGAAATATCTCCATTGGGACGGAAATTATAGCGATTTTTCGCCAAAAATCGACGAAAGATCGCGTTTGGCGAGCGCCAGGGTTTGTTTCGACGTTGGATCTGTCGTGCACCGTAATCGACGTGTAAAATGGAACAAAATGAGCGTTTAAACGTCTAAATATCTCCATCGGAAGGGAAATTACAGCGATTTTTCGCCAAAAATCGACGAAAGATCGCGTTTTGCGAGCTCCTGGGCTTGTTTCGACGTTGGATCTGTCGTGCACCGTATTCGGCGTGTAAAATGGAACAAAATGAGCGTTAAAACGTCGAAATATATCCATCGGAAGGGAAATTACAGCGATTTTTCGCCAAAAATCGACGAAAGATCGCGTTTTGCGAGCTCCTGGCTTGGTTTCGACGTTGGATCTGTCGTGCACCGTATTCGGCGTGTAAAAATGGAACAAAATGAGCGTTTAAACGTCGAAATATATCCATCGGAACGGAAATTACAGCGATTTTTCGCCAAAAATCGACGAAAGATCGCGTTTTG